>NC_142160.1:10616938-10768673 GCF_024610735.1 Ursus americanus | reverse complement strand
AACTTGTACTGACACCCGCTCTCAGCTCCAGGGTGCAAGAATGTCTAAGTGGGGTAAGAACTGCCAACTCTCCATCCATGTTATAACATAACCCTGGGATGACATGGTTGGTTACATGAAAGTGTGTGTTGGGCGCTAATTTATAACTGTAATACAATGAGGTGGCCTGGTAGGTCTTTAAGTCTGTGTGGAATCTAAAAGCACAGTGTCTCCCTGCTCAGCCGCAGGGAGAAGTCTGCAGAAAGCAGTTTTATTATCCCCTTATTTAGTAGAAGACGTGCTATAATTTTCCTTCAGATTATAACCCTCCAGCCCTGTATTACCATCACTGGAGAGACCAAAGCAGCAGCTGACTACCCTATCAGGACACCACGAAGCGCCTGAATCAAGTCTTCACGATGGGGTACCCATGCCACGTCCCTCCAGCTCCCCAACACGAAGATGGGCTTCTCACGGTATCCGTGCCCAAAAGGGTAGCAACTTTTGAGGTGACCTAAGAGTCAACCACCCCTGGCCTTGTGGCTTTTGAAACAGAAATGGGTACTGGCGTTTTGGCTAGAGAACTCAGCCACATCTCAGAGCAGAGATGACAGACAGAAGGTCAGTTGAGCCGAAGCCATCTGAACGGCCGTGTGGAGGCGCGCACGCCATCATCTGTCCGCGGCGATGCCAAGGGTTCTGCCTACAGCATGTGATTTGAGAGTACAGGGTGTTTTAAAAGCAGAGACCTGAAGGTACAGGTGTGAGAGTAGCTGATATGAAAAGTAAGAGTATTTAGGAACAGACAGCCCCCAACGTAGGACAGTTTGACTTAGGATCTTCTGCCTTGGATGGCGCGAAGGTGGTGTGCATTCACAGCAGCTCTGTTCGGATGCGAGTTCTGATCTTTCCCTGGGCTGGTAACACACGGTGGAATCTTCTCAGGATGCTGGGCAGTGGCAGCAAGCCCCCTTCCGGTCAGCCACGCGATCACGGTACAGGGAAAGCTGTTCTGGACCCAAGAGACCATTCTGCCTCTCACTTTCAGTACAGGGCTCAAAAAATTACACTTCATTATAAAATGAACTTGGCGTTAGATGATTTTGCTCAACTACAGGCTACCGTCAGTGTCCTGAGCGCTCTGAGGCGGGCTAGGCTGAGCCATGGTGTTCAGCAGGCTGGGCGTCTTAAATGTGTTTTGCATTTATGATATTTTCACCTTAGGATGGGTTTATCGGGAGAGAACGCCATCATAAGCCAAGATCTGTATTTCTGTGGCCCAATTCCTAGTGTTACTTATTCCACATAGGTGTTTATGTCTGGGAGTGGGTGAGACAGAAATGTATTTTTATTTCCACTAAAACCCAGGGACTTGATTTTATGATGGAAACTACACAATAATGCACACATGGGGTCGAAGATGGCAAAGCTTTTTCATAATTAGAATTATGTAAAGCACAAACACAGAGAAAGGACAACAGCAAATCAAAAGCAGTCACTTTTCTAGCTAACCAAGCAGCCCTTTCTGAGGTCAGCCTGCACTGTGGAGGGAGGCCAGATACCCCCGGGGGACCCTAAAAGTAGAGCCCCCCCAACGTGGGCTTCCCAGAGCCATGTGCAGAGGGCGTCAAAGATGAGACCCTGTATTTCCGACGTCTCCTTTCTACGCTTACATTTTTTTCCCCAAACTTTTTGCGTGAGAAACACCCACACCCACCCACACCCTTAACCTGTTCATTGTTTGAAATTTTATTTTTTTTTAATTGAAGGACAGTTGATAGGCATTGTTATATTAGTTTCGGGTATAAAACCTAGTGATTTGACTCGTCTCTATGTTATGCTATGCTCGCTGCAAGTGTAGCTACCATCTGTCTCTATAAACTGCTATTACGATACCACAGACTGTATTCTCCGCGCTGCACCTTCTGTTCCTGTACCTGGGAGCCTGTATCTGCCACGGCCCTTCACGCATGTTGCCCCATTCCCCGCCCCCCTCCCCTCTGGCAACCATCAGTTTGCTCTCTGTATTTATGAGTCTATTTCTGCCTTTTGTTTTTTAGATTGCATATACACGTGAAATCAGGTATTTGCCTTTGTCTGACTTCACTTAGCGTAATACCCTTTGGCTCCATCCATGCTGTGGCAAAGGGCAAGATCTCATTCTTTTCTTTACGTCTGTGTAGTAACCCATGGTGTATACGTATCCCATCTTCTTTATCCATTCATCAGTCGACGGACACTTGGGCTGCTTCCGTATCTTGGCTCTTGTAAATAATGCTGCAATAACTACGGGGGCGCATGTATCTTTTAGAATTAGTGTTTTTGTTTTCTTTGGGTAAATACCCAATAGTGAAATTACTGGGTCATACAGTGTTTCTATTAACTTTGTGAGAAGGCTCCATAGTGTTTTGCACAGCGGCCGCGCCAGTTTACATGCCCACCAGTAGTGCACAAGGGCTCCTTCTTCTCCACGTCCTCGCCAACACTTCTTGACTTTTTGATTCTAGCCATTCTGACAAGTGGGAAGTGATACCTTGCTGTGGTTTTGATGTGCATTTCCTTGATGATGACTGAAACTGGACATCTTTTCATGTGTCTTTGGGCATTGGTATGCCTTCTTTGGAAAAATGTCTATTCAGATTGTTTCTATTTTTTAAAATATTTTATTTATTTTTGAGAGAGAGCGAGCATGTGCACGAGCTCATGAGCAAGCAGGAGGGGAGTGGCAGAGGGAGAGGGAGAAAAAGACTCCCCACTGAGCAGGGAACCCAATGCAGGGCTCGATCCCAGGACCTGAGCCAAAGGCAGATGCTTAACCAACTGAGCCACCCAGGTGCCCCCAGATTTTATTTTTAAATCAGATTGTGTGTGTGTGTGTGTGTGTGTGTGTGTGTGTGTGTGTGTAGTTGAATAAATTCTTTAAATATTTTGGGTACTAACCCCTTATGCGATATAGTGATTGCAAGTATCTTCTCCTGGTAAGCGGGTTGCCTTTTTCATTTTGTTCACCGTCTGCTTTGCTGTGCGGCAGCTTTTCATTCGGTGTCGTCCCAGTTGTTAATTTGGGCTTTTGTTTCCCTTGCCTGAGGAGACCTGCCTAGAAAAATGTTTCTATAGCCCACGTCAAAGAAATTACGGCCTTTGTTTTCTTTTAGGGATTTAACGGTTTTACGTCTCACATTTTGGTTTTTAATCCACTTTGAGTTTATTTGTGTGTATGGTGTGAGAATGGCAGAGTTTCATTCTTTGGCTGTAGCTGTCCAGTTTTCCAGCACCACCGATCCACGAGACTGTCTTTTCCCCATGGCATATTCTTACCTTCTCTGCCATAGCTGAATGGACCACCCAGGTGTGGTTTTGTTTCTGGGCTCTCTTCCGTGGATCTGTGCGTCTATTTTTGTAACAATACTAAACTGTGTTCATTACTATAGCTTTGCAAGAGATCCTAAAATCTGGGCTTGTGATACCTACAGTTTTCTTCTCCTTTAAGATTGTTTTGGATATTTCAGAGTCTTTTTTGATTCCATACAATTTTTAGTATTTGTCCTAGCTCTGTGAAAAATGCTGCTGGTGTTTTGATAGGGATTGGACTAATTTTGTGATGGCTTTGGGTGTATGAACATTTTAACAATGTTAATTCTTCCAGTCCACGAGCATGGACTCTATTTTCATTTGTGTCATCTTCAATTTCTCTTCTCAGTGTTTTGTAGTTTGCAGAGTACAGGCCTTTACCTCCTTAAACTTGACCCTAGGTATTTTATTCGTTGTGGTGCAGTTGTAAATGGAGTTATTTTCTCAGTTTCTCTTTGTGCTACGTTGTTATCAGTGTCTAGAAACTCAACTGATTTCTGTGGAGTTTGCGTCCTGTAACTTCACTGACATCACTTATTCTCATAATTTTTTGGTGGAGTCTTTATTAGGGTTTTCTATATATAGTATCATTTGCAAATAGTGACAGTTTTATTTCTTACCAATTTGGATGCCTTGTATTTCTTGTGTGATTGCTGTGGCTACAACCTCCGGGCTTGTTTTGTTCTTTTTGCTAGTTCCTTTAAGTGTAAGGTTTGATTTTTTTTTTTTTTTGAGATACTTTTTCTGGAGAAGGGTCTGTATCGGTATAAATTTTCCTCTTAGAAATGCGTTAGCTGTGTCCCGAAGATTTCTGGACTATTGTTTTTAGTTTCTTTTGTCTCCATGTATTTTTTCGACTTCCTTTTTCATTTCTTTATTGACCCATTGGCTATTTAGTAGCATGGTGTTTAGCCTCCAAGTGTTTGTGTTTTTTTCCAATTTTTTTTTCCTTTTGATTGATAATTAGTTTCATTCCATTGTGGCTGGAAAAGATGTGTGATATGATTTCAGTCCTTTTAAATATACTGAGACTTGTTTTGTGGCGTAACATGTGATCTGTCCTGGAGAATGTTCCATGTGCATTTGAAAAGAATGTGTATTCAGCTGGTTTTGCATGGAATGTTCCATAGATATTTCGGTCCATCTGGTCTAATTGTGTGTGTGTGTGTGTGTGTGTGTGTGTGTGTATTTTAAGATTTTATTTATTTGAGGGAGAGCAAGCAGGGGAAGGGGCAAAGGGAACTTCCCGCTGAGCAGGGAGCCTGACAAGGGGCTCAACGCACAGCTTGATCCCAGGACCCCAAGACCATGACCTGAGCTGAAATCAAGACTCTGAGGTTAACTGACTGAGCCATCCAGTGGCCCCTCCAGTCTTTCTTTTGAAGTCTATTTTGTCGGGGCGCCTGGGTGGCTCAGTCGTTAAGTGTCTGCCTTCGGCTCAGGGTCTGATCCCAGGGCCCTGGGATCGAGCCCTGCTTTGGGCTCCCTGCTCTGCTGGGAGCCTGCTTCTTCCTCTCCCACTCCCCTGCTTGTGTTCCCTCTCTCACTGGCTGTCTCTCTCTCTCTCTCTCTCTCTCTCACTGTCAAATAAATAAATAAATAAACAAAATAGACTTTTTTTTTTTTAAATCTTAAGTATTGCTATCCCCGATTTTTCACCCACATGCATCTGCGTGGAACATAATTTTTTCCATATCTTCACTTTTAATCTATCTGTATCTTCAGGTCTGAAGTGAGTGTCTTTTAGGCAGCGTATAGATAGGTCTTGACCTTTTAGGCTTTCTGCTGTCTCATGTTTTTTGATTAAATGCAAATCATCTAAATGCTCCAAACTAATTATCGATAGGTACGTACTTACTGCCATTTTGTTGTGTTTCTAAACCTACATGTAAAAACCACATTGAGTCAAGAAAATTTTGTTAAGAGCTGGAATGTGGTGGCCAGATAGAGCTTCACAGCTGTCAGATTGGCCAATACGAACAGCACTAAAAGGTCCCTGAAGTCTGCATGCTCCGTGAGCCCCTGGGGTGATGTTCTGTTCTAACGACATCACCTTAGGTACAGGCCAAGGGCTCCGTGGCTCTCCTGTACGGTGTCCAAAGGCATCCTCATTTTGGTTTCAGACTGAAATTTTTTTTTAAAGATTTTATTTATTTGAGAGGGAGACTGAGAGTGCACAGAGGGAGAGGGAGAAGCAGAAGCAGATTTCCCGCTGGGCAGAGACCCCGACGTAGGGCTGGATCCCAGGAGCCTGAGATCATGACCTGAGCCGAAGGCAGGTGTCCAGCAGACTGAGCCACCAGGTGCCCCTCAGTTGAAATTCTCATCCACTGTACATGTGAGGAAAGCAGTGATTTTTTTTTTTCTTTCCAGGCTAACATAGGTAATAATCCCCTCTTCCCCTTTTCTACACCAAGCCCCCATTTCCATCAGCAATTTCTGAATTTTGTTGACCTCAGCCCTGCTCTGTTTCCTTTCTATTATCTATCCTTCTTCTGGCTGATGTTGCTTCTGTAGCCACGAGACCACAGCACCTAGTCCTGCCCCACTGCTCTCACTGCAGCCAAAACACACAGCACTGCCACACAGGCACCTAACGGCTTCACCATGCTGCACCCTCACCTCCCCTGGAGTCCCCTCCATCTCTCAATCTGGGTTCACCAGACTGACCTCTCAGAACTCCCTGAATTTCAAACGCAAAACAGCCACCACTGGACTCTGGGAAGTTTTGAGTCTTTTTTCTTCTTTTAGCTGAGGCTCTATATTTGCGTTTTATCGTATTCCTCCCTACGTCATGTTGGGGGTTACTTCACAATCACTTGACGATAGACTGGAGGGGGGATTTCTCTCAGCCCAGTAGCTGCAGGAATACAAAAGCTCACTGTTTTCTTGGAGGTGAAATGATGGCTTGGGCCAGTGCTACGGAAATGAGGACATGGCGCCTGAATAGGTCAAATTACACGTTGTTATGGCATTTCATAGATGGAAGACGGAAGGAACCTTCGAGAAGCTAGGGGCCAAGCTGCCTACTTCGACACTTAAAAAAAAATGTAGGCTTGGAATCGGAGGTGAAAATACTTTCCCGAGAACCAGGGACTGTAGGCGTCTAACCAAGAACTCGTGAGGCAGAATGTGAAATCTGGAATGTCCTTGGAGGGTGTACCCAGTTTGGATGAGAACCACCATGTTGTGGCCAATCTGGCAGAATGCGTGCTAGGATCTGAGCTGCTGGCAGCACGGGGAGTGCCGGGCCTCGTGCCAACCGTTAAAGGCCTGATCGAAGAGTTCCACGGCAACCAGCAGACACATGACAGGCGTACTTTGGAGACGTGGTGGGTTAGGTTCCAGATCATCGCCACCAAGTGAATATTGAAACAGAGACACAAATGAATCTTTGGGTTTTGCAGCGCATGTAGAAGTTATGTTTAGACTCTGCTGGAGTCTGTTACGTGTGCAACAGGACTACGTGCAACAGGAACATAATTTAAAATCTGTTATTGCTAAAGAAGGGCTAACCATCATCTGAGCTTTCAGCAACCTGTCATCTCTTCGCGGGCGGGGGTCTTGCCTTGATGCTGACGGCTGCTGACTGAAGGTTGGGGAGGCTGTGGCAATCTCTTCAAATAAGACAGGGAAGCTCGTTGCATCGATCGACTCTTCCTTTCGCGAATCGTTTCTCGGTAGGATGCAGGGCCGCTGGGTAGCATTTTACCCACAGCAGAACTTCTTTCAAAACTGTAGTCCGTCCTCTCCAACCTGCTGCTGCTCTATCGGCCGCGTCTGTGTAACGGTTCACATTCTTCGCCGCCATTTCAACAGTCTCCACAGCGCCTTGGCCAGGAATAGACGCCAGCTCAAGAAGTCATTTTCTTTATCTACAAGAAGCGACTCACGCTGTTCAGGTTATGTCCCGAGACGGCAGCCGTTCGGTCCCCTCTTCAGGCTCCACTTCTCGTTTTCTTGCTCTTCCCACCGCATCTGCGGTTACGTCCTCCACGCAAGTCTCGAATCTCTCAAAGTCATCCGCAAGGATCGGAATCAACGTCTTCCAAACTCCTACTGAGGTTGATATTTGACCTCTTCCCATGAATCACGAACGTTCTTTATGACATCTAGGATAGTAAATCCTTCCCAGAACATTTTCAATTCGCTCTGCCGAGATCCGTCAGAGGAACCGCTCCGTATGGCAGCTATAGCTATAGGAAATGTATTTCTTAAGACGTCAGAGTCAAAATGGCTCCTTGACCCATGGGCTCCAGAGTGGATGTTTTGTTAGCAGGCGTGAAAACAACATTAGTTTCACCGCACATCTCCATCCGAGCTGTTATGTGACCGGGTGCATTGTCCATGAGCAGTAATATTTTGAAGGGAATATTGTTTTCTGAGCAGTAGGTCTCAACAGTGGGCTTGAAAGACTCAGTAAGCCATGTGGGAAACAGATGTGCTGTCACCTAGGCTTTGTCCCATCTACAGAGCACAGGAGGAGTAGGACTGGCATAATTCTTAAGGGCCCTGGAATTTTCAGAACGGTAAATGAGCACCAGCTTCAACTTAGTCACATGAGCCCCTAACAAGAGGGTCAGCCTGTCCTTTGACGCTTTCGGGGCAGGCGTTGACTTCTCCAGCTGTGTAAGTCCTAGGTGGTGTTTTCTTCTGATAGAAGACTGTTCTGTCTACGTTGAAAATCTCTTGGTCGGTGTAGCCTCCTTCATTAATGATCTCAGCTAGATCTTCTGGATCATTCCCTGCAGCTCCTACATCAGCACCTGGTGCCTCACTTGTACTTTTATGTCACGGACACAGCTTCCTTCCATAAACCTCATGAACCAACCCCTGCTAGCTTCAGACTTTCTTCTACGGCTTCCTTACCTCTCAGCCTTCACAGAACTGACGAGAGTCAGGGCCTTGCTCTGGCTTAGGCTTTGGCTTAAGGGATTGTAATGGCTGGTTTGGTCTTCTATCCAGACCACTAGAACTTTCTTCTTATGAGCAATAAGGCTGTTTCACTTTCTTACCGTTTATGTATTCAGAGCAGGACTTTGAATTTCCTTCAAGAGCCTTTCCTTTGCATTCACATCTTGGCTAACTGTTGGGTGCAAGAGGCCTAGCTTTTGGTCCATCTGTATTTCCAAAATGTTCTCCTTGCTAAGCTTAATCATTTCTAGCTTTTGACTTAAAGTGAGAGACACAAGACTCTCCCTTTCTCTTGAACACTTTGAAGCCATTGTAGGGTTATTAACTGGTCTAATTTCAATATTGTTGTGTGCCATGGAATAGAGAGGCCCGAGGAGCGGGAAAGAGATAGGGAGACGGCCATGTGGTAGGGCTGTCAGAACGTTTAGTAAGTTGGCTGTCTTATGTGGGTGTGGTTTGTGGCTCCCCAAACTATTAGAGATCACTAAAACAAATATAATGATGAAAAAGTTTGAAATGTTACAAAAATCACCAGACTGTGACAAACAGACACAAAGAGAGCAAAAGCTGTTGGAAAAATGGCGCCGAAAGACTTGCTCAACGCAGAGTTGCCACAAACTGTGAATTTGTGAAATATGCACTAAAAAGAGGTGTGCCTATACTCATGGGAAGAGACACGAGAACTGGCACTAGCTGTAGATGTCTCGTGGGAATGAATTTAAGAATACGGCCTCTCATTTTTTAAACTATTAGTTCAGCTGTAATGTTTTAACAGAGTTCCCTGCCTGATTAATTTGTTTTCCAAAAGCCCAAGACAAGCCTGAGGGCATCCATGATGTATATGGGCTGACAATTCTACAGTGGACTTTCCAGCACTCGAGTGACCTCTGCCAATTGTAAATCCAAACGGTTATCTTGTCACCTGATATATCCTATAACCCTGGGGCCGTAACCGAATTCACTCTGACTCCTGCTTATGCCTCAGTTGGAAAATGTTGGGCGTGGGAATATAATCTCGGTTTCATTGGAAAAGGAGCACTGCCTTTGGATGAGAGCACTGGATTCTCTCCTACCTAGACAGAAGGAAAGCAGAAAGAGGCCAGACGGCAGGAACGAGAAGCTATACCCCCATTAAGCCTTTCTGGCTCAGCACTTCTACTGTACCATTTTCCTTTACCAAAAGACACCATAGCCATTATGGGTTGAGTTGCATCTCCTTGAAATCGCTATGTTGAAGCCCTAATCCCATATGATGGATGTCTTTACCAAAAGGGGAAATTTGGACAAACACACACAGGGAAGCCCATGTGAAGACACAGGGAGAGGACAGCCATCTACAAGCCAAGACGAGGGACCTGGACCACCTTCCCCCACGGCCCTCAGACGGAACCAACCCTGCCAACACCTTGATCTCTGGCTTCCAGAGCTGTGAGCAATAAAGCTGCATGGTCTAAGGCACCTGGTTGATGGTACTTTGCTACGACCGCCCTAGGAAACTAATACAGTAGCCATTACTGGGCTTTAGAACGTGTGTTTTTTTTTTTAAGTTAAAATCTCTGATTCTTCAAATACCTAATCCTATTCCTTACTGGGAATTACTTCAAAATATACAGCCACCCAGGAGTTGAGAGGCTGGAAGAGACGACCTGGCAAAGATTCAAAGTGAAGAAAAGGATTTGTCCACCTTGTATTTGCTGATACTTCGTTAAGGTTGCTGCTCAAACAGTAAAAAGAGCATTTTCTCTGTTGAATCCCCAAACTGCTAAGGAGCCTTTCAAAGAGGCTTGAGTAGGACTGGCCTTGACAGCTGAGGAGGGCATGCTCAGATCCTAGGGAAGACAGGCCCCTGCATTTTTGCACCTGATTTGTAACGACACCCTCCGGTCCATCTGGAAAGGTGGTGGGTGCTGGGCCTGTCCAAGGAAGCTACCTTTGACACCCGCAGGGTGTGGCCCTGCCGCAGGTGCATGCACAGCGCTGAGAGTCTGCAAGGAAGTCCACGGGGTGGAAACAGTCCAGTGACCGGCACACTTGCTCTTTTTTTTTTAATGTTTTTTTTTTATTATGTTAGTCACCATACAGTACATCCCTGGTTTCCGATGTAAAGTTCGATGATTCATTAGTTGCGTATAACACCCAGTGCACCATGCAATACGTGCCCTCCTTACTACCCATCACCAGTCTATCCCATTCCCCCACCCCCCTCCCCTCTGAGGCCCTCAGTTTGTTTCTCATAGTCCATAGTCTCTCATGTTTCATTCCCCCTTCTGATTACCCCCCCTTTTTTATCCCTTTCTTCCCCTACCGATCTTCCTAGTTCTTATGTTCCATAGATGAGAGAAATCATATGATAATTGTCTTTCTCTGCTTGACTTATTTCACTTAGCATTATCTCCTCCAGTGCCGTCCATGTTGCAGCAAATGTTGAGAACTCGTTCTTTCTGATAGCTGAGTAATATTCCATTGTATATATGGACCACAACTTCTTAATCCAGTCATCTGTTGAAAGGCATCTTGGTTCCTTCCACGATTTGGCTATTGTGGACAATGCTGCTATGAACATTGGGGTGCATATGGCCCTTCTCTTCACTACGTCTGTATCTTTGGGGTAAATACCCAGTAGTGCAATGGCTGGATCACAGGGTAGCTCAATTTTTAACTTTTTAAGGGACCTCCACACTGTTTTCCAGAGTGGCTGTACCAACCTGCATTCCCACCAACAATGTAGGAGGGATCCCCTTTCTCCACAACCTCTCCAGCAATTGTTGTTTCTTGCCTTGTCTATTTTTGCCATTCTAACTGGCGTAAGGTGGTATCTCAGTGTGGTTTTGATTTGAATTTCCCTGATGGCTAATGATTTTGAACATTTTTTCATGTGTCTGTTAGCCATTTGTATGTCTTCATTGGAAAAGTGTCTGTTCATATCTTCTGCCCGTTTTTTGATTTGTTTGTTTCTTGTGTATTGAGTTTGAGAAGTTCTTTGTAGATCTTGGATACCAGTCTTTTATATGTAGTGTCATTTGCAAATATATTCTCCCATTCCGTGGGCTGCCTCTTAGTTTTTTTGACTGTTTCCTTGGCTGTGCAGAAGCTTTTTATCTTGATGAAGTCCCATAAGTTCATTTTTGCTTTTGTTTTCCTTGCCTTTGGAGATGTGTCATGAAAAAGGTTGCTTTGGCCGATGTCGTAGAGGTTGCTGCCTATGTTCTCCTCTAGAATTTTGATGGATTCCTGCCTCACATCGAGGTCTTTCATCCATTTGGAGTTTATTTTTGTGTATGGTGTGAGAGAGTGGTCAAGTTTCATTCTCTTGCATGTAGCTGTCCAATTTTCCCAGCACCATTTATTGAAGAGACTGTCTTTTTTCCAGTGGATGTTTTTTCCTGCTTTATCAAAGATTAGTTGGCCAAAGAGTCGAGGGTCGATTTCTGGGTTCTCTATTCTGTTCCATTGGTCTATGTGTCTGTTTTTGTGCCAGTACCATGCTGTCTTTGTGATCACAGCTTTGTAGTACAGCTCGAAATCCGGCATTGTGATGCCCCCAGCGTTGTTTTTCCTTTTCAACAGTTCCTTGGAGATTCGGGGCCTTTTCTGGTTCCATACAAATTTAAGGACTATTTGTTCCAGTTCTTTGAAAAATGTCCTTGGTATTTTGATCGGGATAGCATCGAAAGTGTAGATTGCTCTGGGTGGCATGGACATTTTAACTATGTTAATTCTTCCGATCCATGAGCATGGAATATTTTTCCATCCTTTTGTGTCTTCCTCAATGTCTTTCAAGAGTGATTTATAGTTTCTAGAATATAGATCCTTTACGTCTCTGGTTAAGTTAATTGCAAGGTAATGTATGGTTTTTGGTGCTATCGTAAATGGGATGGATTCCCTAGTTTCTCTTTCTTCAGTCTCATTATTCGTGTATAGAAATGCAGCTGATTTCTGAGCATTGATTTTGTATCCCGCCACATTACTGAATTGCTCTATAACTTCTAATAGTTTGGGAGTGGCTTCTTTTGGGTTTTCCATATAGAGTATCATGTCATCTGCGAAGAGAGACAGTTTGACTTCTTCTTTGCCGATTTGGATACCTTTTATCCCTTTTTGTCGTCTGATTGCTGTTGCAAGGACTTCTAGTACTATGTTGAATAATAATGGCGAGAGTGGGCATCCTTGTCGTGTTCCTGATCTTAAGGGAAAGGCTTCCAACTTTTCCCCATTGAGAATAATATTTGCTGTAGGCTTTTCATAGATGGCTTTTATAAGATTGAGAAATGTACCCTCTATTCCTACACTCTGAAGGGTTTTAATCAGGAAAGGATGCTGTATTTTGTCAAATGCTTTTTCTGCATCAATTGAGAGGATCATATGGTTCCTGCGTCTTTTTTTGTTGATATGATGTATCACGCTGATTGATTTGCGAATGTTGAACCACCCTTGCATCCCAGGTATGAATCCCACTTGATCATGATGGATAATCCTTTTAATGTACTGTTGGATTCTATTAGCCAGGATCTTGTTGAGGATTTTGGCATCCATATTCATTAGGGAAATCGGTCTGTAATTCTCCTTTTTGATGGGGTCTTTGCCTGGTTTGGGGATCAAGGTAATATTGGCCTCATAGAATGAGTTTGGTAGCTTTCCTTCTGTTTCTATTTTTTGAAATAGCTTTAGGAGAATAGGTATTATTTCTTCTTTGAATGTTTGGTAGAATTCCCCAGGAAAACCGTCCGGGCCTGGAGTTTTGTTATTTTGAAGGTTGTTTATCACTGACTCAATCTCTTCATAATTAGTTGGCCTGTTTAAGAAATCAATTTCTTCCTGTTTTAGTCTTGGTAGTTTATAGGTTTCCAGGAAGGCCTCCATCTCTTTCAGATTGCTTAATTTATTGGCATATAGCTGTTGATAAAAGTTTCTAATAATCCTTCCAATTTCATTGGTGTTGGTCGTGACCTCTCCTTTTTCATTCATAATTTTATTAATTTGGGTCCTTTCTCTTTTCTTTTGGATAAGTCTTGCCAGTGGTCTGTCAATTTTATTCATTCTCTCAAAGAACCACCTTCTAGTCCTGTTGATCTACTCTACTGTACTTCTGGTTTCTAATTCATTGATTTCTGCTCTAATCTTGGTCAACTGCTTCCTCCTGAGTGGATTAGGCCTGTCCCTCTGTTGCTGTTCCAGCTTCTTGAGGTGAGAATATAAAAACCTCATAGATATATATAGAACACTACACCCCAGAACCAAAGAATACTCATTCTACTCTAATGCCTATGGAACATTCTCAAGAATAGACCATGTTCTGGGACACAAAACAGGTCTCAACCGATACCAAAAGATTGAAATTATCCCCTGCATATTCTCAGACCACAACGCTCTGAAATTGGAACTCAACCACAAGGAAAAATTTGGAAGAAACTCAAACACTTGGAGACTAAGAACCATCCTGCTCAGGAATGATTCGATAAACCAGGAAATCAAAAATCAATTTAAACAATTTATGGAGACCAACGAGAATGAAAACACAACGGTCCAAAACTTATGGGATACTGCAAAGGCAGTCCTAAGGGGGAAATACATAGCCATCCAAGCCTCACTCAAAAGAATAGAAAAATCTAAAAGGCACGCTTGCTCTTAACTCTGTTTCAATTCAGGGACTTCGGCCAGTCCTTATCCCCCTGCGGGCAGAGGCGCCTTTCTGCCAGTAGGTGGCAGTAGGGTTTGCTAAAAGCAGGAACGTGGTCAAAATCCCAGTTCATATGTGGGTGTGTGGTAGCTTTGCTTGACGTTGTGCAAGGAGAAGGGAGGCCGCAGGGAGGCACAGAGAAGGCCACTTGAAGACAGAGATGAGTGCTGCAAGGCCAAGAATGCCAAGGAGCACACAGAGCCACCAGAAGCTGGAAGAAGCCAGGAAGGATCTCCTCCTAGAGCCTTCAGATGGAGCCTGGCCCCGCTGACACCTTGGTCGGGACTCCTGGCCTCCACAACTGTGACACAATACACTCCTGTTTAAGCCACCTAGATCTGGGGACTTTGTGTTCAGGCAGCCCTAGGAAACTAACACAGGGACAAAAGCAAGGGAAGCCAAGCCCTCAGATCTCCCCGTGAGTCCTCCTCATCCCGTTCACCACACTCAGGGAGGCCTTATTTTTTATTAAGTGTATAATACTTCCAACCTTCTCTCTTTTACCAGATTTTCCCATTCCTGCTCAGATCCCGCAAGAGCGAACAGTAGGGATGAGGGCAGCCCTGTTCACTAGGGTCATGGGTAGGATTTAAATTTGCTTTCCCTAAACTTCCCATTTGTTCCCAACATGGTTCACGTTGAGTTTGCGATTTGTTTCCTGCAGGCTCAGTGCCTGGTGGCCTCCAAGGTCACACCATGAGAGACTGTTGTTCCTCAAATGCTTTTTTCCCCAAGAGTTGGAAAGGCTCAGGAGACCAGTAAACATTGGCTCCTGATGAAAAGGAAGGTTATGGAAATGGAGAGCCAAGACAGAAGGGAGAGGGAGATTCTGGAGGGAAGTCAGTGCCAGGAGGCAAAGGTGGAGAAATGATGCCCCCGCCCCCCGCAGTAGGAGCCTGAAGCAAGCTCACGTGCAGAGCTGACCTTGAAGAAGGCAGCCATCAAGCTGGCCTGTGAGCCAGGAGTCACTGCAAAGCTAGGACCCAACAACAACAACAACAACAATCTACCCCAGCCCTGCTAGCTGTCACTCAATTGCTAACTCCAGTTCCCTTAAACAGTAGTTTAACACTGTTGGTTTTAAAAACAACCCTAAGGGTGACCTCCTATCACAGACTGATGACTTGCCTCATTAATTTGAAAGCTTTGTGTTAGTATGGAAGTCACTTGTGGGTTCCATGGGGCCACACGGTGGGATCCGTTTTTTCCACTCATCCACATGTCTTAGAAATAATACTTGGTCAATGGCTTAAGACGGCCAAGCACTTTTGAGATAAACAAAGGGTCCTATTTAGCTCTTCCTGAAATCTCTCCATTTCTTACAATTGTGGTCAATATGGTGGAAGGAAAGGGCATTCTGGCTGAACGCCTTACAAGCCAAAGGCAGTGAGTGGTTTGCCTCTTCTCCTCCTCTCCTCTCACTAAAATCTATCACAACCCTTTGGCAGATGGGGATTCTAGCTCTCTGCTGAGAAGCAATAGAATGGCCCCTGTTTCAGATCAACACCCCTCGCAGCTTCCAGTCTGGCTCAAACAGGAGTGATTAAAGGACCCGGTACTCTGCGTACAAGTCTCTAAGCTCAATGCCAGTGGAGTCCAATCCACAAATGCAGTTTCTCCTGCCAGAAAGTTCCAGTGGGTTTTCTAAGACCCCTGTGACCTAATTTAAAGTGTTTTTCTTCTTTTTCTCAGGCTTTTCTCATACATAATGCTATGATAAGCTGTTAATTCAATCATTTTCACTTCTCTGCCACCCTTCGTCCTGTGATCAAAGAGTATAATTTGCCACCCTAAAGACACATTAAATAATCAAGCTGTCCACCAGCTGCACATCAGAGCATTAATCTCCAATGCGGCATGGCTAAGAAACGGCTTAACTGTTTCTTCTCCTTCGCCCACAGCTATTTTTGTACTTCAGACAGCCATCTTGCAGAGACACCTATCTGGAGGAAAGTACCTATTAGTGAGAGCATGTTAATAGGGAAAGTGTAAAAAAAAAAGGGGGTATAACCTTGAGACTAAAGAAAGTCATTGTTTAATGCAGTAATCTTTCACACTTCTGAGTTACAAAAAAAGCGATCCCATTATCCCCCACTTACTCACCGGCTCCCAGCTAGTCATCCCCACAACGTTGCTCAGCTACGTTTTGTTGGTGGTTCCTCTTCCCCTTAATACAAAATTGCATTCTCCATCAGGCAAAGAAACTGCCTTAGGAACTGGAGTCCCAGTGACGGTGCCAGCCTTAGAAGATCTGGGACTGTTCACGAAGTGGAATCTAGCTCTCTCATGAACACGGCATGACTGCCCCTTTGCAATCAACAGAGCCTGCCCATCTCTGCTGAATTCTTTTAAATACCCTAATCTGTATCATCAGCTCAAAATTCAATGGAAAACGCATCTTTGGTGACAGGATAAAATCATCTTCAGAAACACTCACCCTCCCCAACCTTGACTTGAATATTGGCAAATGAATCAGCCTGGAACTCTCTAGACTGAAGGTGAATGGGCTTTTCTTTCTTTCTTTTTAAAAAGATTTTGTTTATTTATTTGAGAGAGAGGGAATGTGTACAGGCAGGAGGAGAGGCAGAGGGAGAAGCAGACTCCCCACTGAGCAGGGAGCCTGACTTGGGGCTCAATCCCAGGACTCTGGGATCATGACCTGAGCCGAAGGCAGACGCGTCCCCGACTGAGCCACCCAGGTGTCCCTGAATCGCCGTTTCAAAGCAGTTCAAGAGGCTAGCTAGGCACACAGAACCTGAACTCAGTGCTTTCTTCAGCAAGGGGGACGGAACAATTAGCTGCCTTTTAAGGTACAACTATGCTTTCAATTTCCTGTCAAATCACAGCAGAAAGCAGGACAGCCCAACTAATGGATACATGCATCATGTAGGTGGATCCTTAAAAGGAAATATCATATGTTATCTGTGTGCATATATTATTTGGGTTTAAATCCTGTATATTTTTGAAGGGATACAGGCAGTATTCTCTATTAGTACACAAATAATAGCAGTGGGGGATTAGGAGATTCCGTGTACTAGAGAAACACTATGTGTTAAAGGAGAAGAAAGGTTACAAGAGAAACCAGACTGTGTCTCACTACAATTCTGAACATAAAGGATGCTTTTGATGAAGAGGATTCTAATTAGGTCCGGAGGAAGGCAAGACAAAGGTTTTCCTTTCTCCTGCTTATCTTTTCCATTCACTCTTTCACAGTATAGAGGCAAATGGAAATAGCGAAGGGAGGGCAACGAGCTACGTCCTTTCAGAACTGGAAAAGCATGCAAAATAAAAAATAAAAATCTCCAGGGTGAAAACACACCCCGGAATTACAAATGCATGGTGCAGAATTTTCTAGATGTATTGCCAAAAAATTTAAGTTTAAATACCGTGAAGGTTTAGGAGAAAGGAGGATGGGATGACACAGCAAAATTTGGGAAAAGAACTGCAGCTCCACTGGTAAAACCTCCTTCCACGGCATTTAGAGGAAGCCACAGCAGGCCCGAGCTGGAAGGGGTCCTGGAGGTGACTGATCCATTTTACAGATGAGAAAATGGGAGGCCCTGAATGGGTGATTGATTCAAGGTCAGTGATTAATGAGAGGCAGAGACAGCCATAGAACCCAGGAGCCTGCTTCTGTGGAATTAATTTATGTCCCCTGTGGTTCTGCAGCAGGGGGAGGGGCTCAGTGAATGCACTAGAACAAGTGGGTGGGAGACCACTGCTGGGAATCCATCAAGTCTCCATTAATGATACAAAGGTGGCATCTGTCTTTTCATTCCCATGGCCTCTCGTGGGCAGACAGCGTTGCTACAAGGACGTGCCCTATCACAGCCAACTTACGTAGAAATAGATGCGAGAATCCGGCCTCTTGTATTAAGCCAAATGCTAGGGATTTTAAAGATAGAAAATAATGTCACTCTTCTCAATTTGTTTTTGTCTGGAAAATAGTTATTTTGATAGAAATTTACTTGACACTAATAGTTATTATTTTGAATGAGTTAACGATTACATAGTGAATTGAGTAAATATTAAATTTTCTCATTTTTAATTAAAAAATACTGATAGATGGAACCCACATCACAACAACTCTTTGGGATCCTCAAAACTTTTGAAGAGGTACTGGTATCAAAAGGCGTAAGAACTGTTGTGCTAGAACGCCGAAAACTAGAGCCTACACAGTTCTCAACGTAACTCGCCCGCCCCCCTTTCCTGTTGGGTCCAATCTCTCACTTAAGGAGGAACAAGATTCCAACAATGGGGCTGGGAGACCTGTATGCCTAACCAGTGCCAAAGCCGTAGGGACGGGTGCTTCACGGGGCTGGGTGGAGGGAGGAGAGCATAGGGAGCGGGATTTGAATTTCCACCCTGCCCTTAACCAGCTCGGAGAACTAGTCGTGTCCTTATCTGTATGAATGGAGACCAACCTAAGCCCTCCCTGCTTGGAGCCGCTTGGGGCAGGAAAACCCTGGGACAGTGGCTGGAGGCACGTGGTAGGCGCTCCGTGGCGCCTCGTTACGACTGTTCAAAGTCCTGGGCTCTCCAGCGGCACTGAACTGTTCCCCGTACAGCATTGTTGAATTTTCACGAACCTGCGTTTATTCACCCCAATTTGTCCCTGTATTCTCTTCCCTCTATCTTCTTTGCATGTTACCTTGTGTGATTTTGGGGCCCATCCTTTAACTTCTCAGAGTCTAATTTCTGTCTGGCAAAGTGTGATGGGGGCTTGGGGCAAGGCTTTGCTGGTTTGAGTTCCAGCTCTGTTCAGTTACTCGGTTACTGGTTGCAAAACCTGGGGCAAGCGGCTAATCGCCCTAGGCGTCCATTTCCTTTCTGTAAAATGGAGCTCCGTCTGTTCCATAGCCAGTTGCGGGGATTAAATGGCTTAAGACAAAGTATTTAGGACACTGCTCAGCTTGTACAAAACAGGGAAAAATGCTAAATAGCTTATTGTGAGTAGCTACAAAATCAGATTAGGTTCGATCAGCTTTTCTCCAAACTTGGTGAGAATTTCTATTGCCTTGTTACCTTCTCTGCTGCTCGCCTCCCCTTGCCTGCCTTGCTTGTGAACAGCAACAGCCCTGTGCCAGGAAGCCTAGGCAGAGGACCACCACCACTGCCTCCTTCAGTTCCAGACTCCCAAATTCCTTCATTTCTAACTAGCGCTCAAAGTGCTTTCAGTCCCCGACAGTGACTACTGGGGCTTTCCCCTGTGACTTCTGGAGGCAAGCACTAACCTTCTCTGCAAAGTTTGGCTTCTCAGTGTCCAAGAGAGGCACAGAAGCACAGTAAAATGAGATGCTAATAAAAGAACAGAAGCAGTTTTCTAATAAATGAAATGGATAATACCAAGGAGGAGGGATCGGAATGACTAATGACACAAGCTCTCCAGCAAAGGAGTAAGGGTAACACGTAGGGGAACTGGGATCTGCAAGGCCATTTAACTACCCTGTGACCCTCGGTTCCTCTGGGGAGGGTCACGTGCCCCTGGTTGGTGCAAATCTGTTTTTTTAAAGATACAAGGAGCTTGAACTCTTAGCTCATGAAGATCAGATTTTACTTGGTTTTTCACACTTACCCTGGGACCAAAAAATTACTGTCATTTGTTTTCCTATTTAATTCCCTATCTTCTAGGTTGTGCAGAGGAACAGACACTCTGGTAAAGGTTTTAAAACGCACCATAACTTAATTTTAAAAAGTGGGGGCAGTGTAGGGAGGAGGGTTGCCCAGTGGAAAAAAAATTCTGTTGGTGCTACAACCAGGATATTCAGAGGTTTATTAAAAAAAAAAAAAAGTCCTTTCACAATGGTTGTTGTAGGGAGAGGCCTTCTATTTTATATAAGGGGTCAAGGAAAGCCTATCTGAGAAGATGTTTGGGCTGAGACTGAAGGAAGTGAGGGAGCAAGCTTGGGACAGCTAAGAAAGTGTGTTCAGGCAGTAACAGCAAATGCAAAGGTCCTGAGGCAGAGGCATGTTTGGTTATGGGAGGAATACCAAGGCCAGTGTGGTTGGAACAGTATGGGTAAAGAAGACAGAGGCAGGGAAAGGAGGGGAGAGAGGCAGTAGATCGGACCATTCAGGACCTTGAGGACTTTGGATCTTACTCTAGGAGAGGTGAGAAGATGCTGGAGGGCTCCGCAGTAATCAGCAGCATTGTTGGTGACCGATGTCCTGCAGAGTGTACTTGAGGGAACAGAGGGCTGGGCTGGGGCACAGGGGGTTGTGGTGGTGTGTGGTCAGGAGCCACGCACCAAGTGGGGTTGGTTCCCGACACAGAGCTTGCACACTCATGCTCGGCACAACGTAAAAGAGTGGAAGACTTGAAATCAGCACTTGGCCTGTTTCATGTGATTTGGTGCAGGTATGCAGGGGTGTGGAGAATGCGTGTGGGACGTACTTTACAGGGAAAACAACCCTTCTCCGCTTTCCTAGTTTAGTCCATCATACATCTTTCTAAGCCCTCATCTAATAATTCACTTAAGTCACTGCAGACAACTTGGCAGGCACTCAAGGGCGTTCACGGACGTGATCACTCGTGATCCCCCAAGCAGCCTGGTGAGCTCGGCGTCATTTCCCTCCTTTGGCAAACAAGGACACACAGAGAGGTACCTGTCCAGGTCACGCTGCTGGTTGGTGACAGCTGAGGGACAGAGCCAAGATCCTTCGGTGCTGATGGCAGGTTGTTCCCACAACCCAGTTCTGGGCCTCTTAGCTCCCAGCTTACCAAGGCAGTAAATCAGAATTCAAAAAGATTCGCACACAAGGGGGCTACAGTAGAGTCGAAGAAGACATTAACACGGAAGAGCCCCATTTCGCCTCCCTCACGATTAGGGGATCTGTTCTCTTCTTACATAGAGTGATTTAGCCTCTTAGCCTACATATGCTCTTCTGGAATGTTCTACATGAACTGTGTGAAAGCATGGCTTATGAAAAGACACACCAGGGGTGGAAGTGACGGAGGGCCACGGTTTCTTTTAAAACCCCAGCTGGCCTGGCCTCACCGAACCTGTTCTTGTGTAAGCTATGGCCTGGGTCCATCCGTAGACCAGAGGGGAAGGGGAAGAAACTAGAATTACTTACTAAATAGACATCAAGCACGGAGGCATTATCATCCTGCATTTCCAGAGCGTTTGGCTCAGAAGTCAGGTAGATGGTCCCCTCTTCCAAGGTGTATGTGGAACTGGAAGGTAACCCTTTACTGGAAAAACAAAGAAGAATCATGAGCATGTGGCCTCCAGACCAGGATCCATGGATGCCTCCAAGTTGTGGCTAAAGACGTGGAGTTTGGGAAAGCTTTTCGGGATAAAAGATGATTTTGAGAATTCAAAGGCAGTATGGTCCTACCTGGAGATACGCTCGCTTGAGTTGAAGGAACTTGGGGGTACTAGCAGTCTGCTAGCTCTCAGCATTCCTGCTAAGGAATTTGGTTGTACTTCTGTCTGCTTCCCTGCATGGGACACTTGTTATATTTCTGGAAAGGGATCTGTGGGTCCCCGGCTTTGTGAGGGTGGAGGGCTACCATCGAGAAGCCCGCCTGAAGCTTTGACTTGGGGTAGTTGTTCCTGCTGCTTAGGGTCCCCGCTTACAGTACTCATGCCGTGCTGGTTTATAAACATAACCTTGTGCCCGCTCAGTATTGATTTCTTTCTTTGCACTGTTCTCTTTGCCTTTTTGGCATGAAAGGTCCAATTATAACCGGGGTTGTCCAATTTAAATGTGCATCAGAATCCCCTGGAGGGTTGGTTAAAACCCACTTTCCCAGGCCCTACACCCCCAAATATGATGCAGTTGATCAGGCACAGAGCCCGTCGGTTTGCATTTGTAATACGCTCCAAGCCGATGCTCACGTTGCTAGGCCAAGGCCTGCATGCACCGAGCCCTGGATCACGTGCTTGTGAGGACAGCCTAGGTGTCCCTTTGGCAGGCAACAAATGCCACAGGAACGCAGGCAGATAGTCTTGGACCACAGAGGCCTTTACGAGGGGAAACCACCTTGTTTGGTCACGATGCGGGAACCGGTGGCCAATGTTGAAGCCATTGGTCTATTTTGATAGTACAGAAATTGTTAATTGATCTCGGAGCTCAGGAATGCACAGGTTCTTCCCCCACTGAAATAAAAGTTACATTTTTAACCTCTGGCAACGTTCCATGGGAAGGTTGTGCAGGAACATGACCTCGGCCAGCAGTGATGATAGAGTGGGTACCACGAGGGTGGGGAGAAGAAGCTGGCCGTCAGCCCGGTGCGGCCAAGCTGCTAGGGCCTGAGAACGGCCGCGTGGAAGACGGCTCCGTCTCTCCCCTCACCCATGACCAGGCCCTGCCCTGCAGGGCCCAGCTCAGAGCTCACCCCTTCTGAGAGCGCGAGTCTGGAGCCAGCCTCTGAGCCTCCCCACTGTCATCCTCGGCCCTTCCCTAGGCTGGGAGCCACACAACATCTTCCTTCAGTACACACGAACCCATTCATGGAAGCTATGTGAAATAGTTAGAAATCCTGACCTTTTCGACTTTTAAAAAAAGTGTCACAAGAATTGTATGAATCTTAATAAATCAGGTTCATTGGTGTTTTTCCTGATCATAAAAGATAATGAAAAATGGTAAAAATACTAGATGAGTAGGAAGAAGCAAGGGTGAGAGGAGTCTCCGGTGGGCCTCTCAGCTGGTGAGGTGGGAGAGCATGGCAACGAAGGGGTTAATGAAGGGGTACACTGCCTCCATGGGTTTTCTGGTACATTCTGGCCTCAGGTAAAAAAAAAAAAAAAAAAAGTCCTCTTGGTTTCCAGAAACCTAAGATGGGTTACACAGTGTGGGACACAGAATTTGTTCCGATGGACTTGAAAGAGCGGGGTGAGCGTGGCCTCTCTCGATCGAGCTGCTGACTTTGTAACGTAAACCTTCATAGATTTCTTGGTTTAGTAAACGAGCAGCTTTCAGGAGATGCGGCTCTGAGAGGCACTGCGCGGGAATGAGTACTGCTCAAGTTAGGTTTTGGATCCAAAGTAACGATGCAGTGATGGGCTTTTGCTTTCAGCTGCTACAATGTCCCCCACGAAACATGAATAAGTTACCTACCTAAACATCAAAGCTAGAAATAAGGTGGTCAGAAAATAGATTAAGTGTGGGATGACTCTTGATTTTTATTCCTGGTTTTTTTTTTTTTTTTTGGGTATTTTTATATAATTAAAAAAATCTCTAATGGCTTCTGGGTTATTTAATGAACATATAATTTATTTGATGAAGTTCAGAACTCAGTTTTCAAGATTAAGGGTATAACCAAGAGTATTCTGGAAGTGATTTTTCTTTTCACTTGAACTCTACGCCCAAAGTGGGGCTTGAACTTGTAACCCTAAGATAAAGAGTTGCATACTCTATCGGCAGCCAGGCATCTGGGGAAGTCATTTTTCTTTAGAAGTTTTTTAATAGTACTACATGGAGTGTAAAATACGGCTAAACTCATCTTCCTTTTTCTGCCGTCCTGTTGTGATCCAGAATCACTCCCCTAGAAGTAAATCCATTATGTACATATTTTTCAGTCTAATATTTATCTTCTATTTTTGGTAACTACGAGGAAGCTACTCGATGGTTTAGAAAAAAATGAGGGTATTCTTTGGGATTTACCGATTATTTTGGCTAAAATACACTGTGATTACAGAACACAAATACCAGATTTCCTTAGTATTCTACGGTCAAATTTGATAAAAATCAAACTGGTATTGTTTTCACATGTATTAGAGTACTTTCCTATCTCAATAGCTCGTTCTGAGCATCATTTGGGGGATGAAAATGAGGTTCGTAGGGACTCATATCCAGGTTATATAAAGAACTCCTGTAACAATAAAAGGGCAAATCACCCAATTAAAAAACGAATAAAGGATGTGGACAGACACTTCCCTCAGAGAAGAAATACGAATGGCCAAGAAGCATACGAAAAGATGCTAAACATCATTCGTCATGAGGGGAACACAGATAAAAACTGCAGTGAGCTACCCCTTCGCCCCTCCTGAGCAGGCTATCCTAAAGACAGGCGAGAACAAGAGCTGGAGAGGGTGGGAAGAAACTGGAACCATCCGATGCCACTGAGGAGATGGGAGGAAGGTGCAGCAGCTCTGGGGAACAGTTTGCTGGGTCCTTAAAACCATACAACCCAGCAATTCTACTCCTAGATGCAGATCCAGGAAAAATGAAAACACGTGCCCACACCAAAACTCGTACACGAATGCTCCCAGTCACATTCTTCAGAATAGTCCCGAAGTGTTACGAACCCACACGTCCTCTAGTTGATGAATGCATAATTCCTACAATGGGTTATTATTTGGCAATAAGAAATAATGATGTACTGATATGTGCAACTGGATGGGTGAATCTTGAAAACGTTTATGCTTAATGAAAGCAGCTAGTCCTAAAGGACCACGTACTGTGTGATTTCACTTATGTGAAATGTCCAGAAGAGGCCGATCTAGGGAGACAGAAGGCAGATGAGTGGTTGCCGGGGGTGGGGGTGGGGGTGGGGGTGAGAGGGTGAGGACTAGGGAATGACTGCTCTTGGGTGTGGAGTTTCTTTTTGGCCTATTGAAGACGTTCTAAAATTAGCCTCTGGTAATGTACAACTTGGTGAATATACTCAAGCCACCAAACTGTACACTTTGGGTAAATTTTAGAGTATGTGAAATATCTTAATGAAGTAATATGTTTCATGAGGCACCTAAGGGTTACAATTTTAAAACTGATCTCAGTGCATAGTACTAGAAATTATCAGAAATTTGATGGAATAGTTTAGGTCGCATAAATTCTAGAGCTGTTCTGAGTAGATTCCAGTCATTCAGAAAACATTTTTGTTTCCTAATAGAGAAAAAAGAAAATTCCAGTTGACCTGGCAACATGAAAGAATTGGGCTCTGAGATTCCACGCCGTGGGGTGAACAGACCATGCGTGCAGGTCCGTGGAAGCCCGGGGAACTGTCTACACTGTCCCAGGACCAGCTGGTGTGGCACAGCGCACAGGTACGGGGACCTTCCTCCAGGGCACCCACCACTTTCTGGTCTCTTCCATTTACATCATCTCTGCCTGGCCCCCTCTTGGATTTGTTGCCCCAATGCGTCTACTTCACAGATGAGGGAACTGAGATGTAGGTAGGGAGGCAAAGGGACTTGCCCAAGGTCACACTGCCGTTGAGAGTTTAGGATCTGAACTTTGTCTTCCAATGAAGCCCTCTTTCAAGGGCCAGCTCTGTGGAAATTTTAGAAATTTGCCATCGCAGAAACTGAGGGCGCAAAGGCATACGTGCCTCGGAACTCAATTCTGCGATCCAGCAAAAACAAAGGCATGATAGAGCTGGAGGTGACTGCAGAGATCCTTGCTTGAGGAGAGTAAAGATGGCCAGAAAGGTTTGGGGAAAAGCAGGCAGAATATGCTTTACAAATAAATAAAATTTTCTTCCTTAAAAATTAAAAAAAAAGAATGACCCTATAATCCAGCAATCCCATTTCTGGGTATATACCCCCAAAGAAGAAAACACAGTCGGAGATATTGTTTACCCAGTGCTGTGGGCTAAACTGTGCGTCTGCCCCTCATTCATATCTTAAAGTCCTGATGCCCAGTGCTTCACAATGTGTCTGTATTTGGAAATAAGGTCTTCAAAGAGGTGACTAAGGTTAAATGAGATCATTGGGATAGGCTCTAATCCATTAGGACTGGTGCCCTTAATAGAAGAGATCACGTGGGGTGGGGGGGGGTGCGTCCGTGGCTCAGTCACTTGAGTGTCTGACTCTTGGTTTCAGCTCAGGTCCTGACCTCAGGGTGCTGAGATTGAGCCCTGCATCGGGCTCTGAGCTCAGCGTGGGGTCTGCTTGTCCCTCTCTCTTTCACAAATACCTTAAAAAAGGGTTTAGGACAGAAACATGAACACAGGCCGTGTGCAGACAGGGGAAACGACAGCCAGCAACCAGCCAAGGAGAGAGGCCCCAGAAGAAACCAACCCTGCTGCCACCTTGATCTTAGACTTGGAGCCCGCAGAACTGTGAGACAATGAATTTTTGTGGTTCAAGCCGCTTCGTCTGTGAAGCTTTATGAGGGCAGCCCTGGCAAATGAATACACCCGTGTCCGCAGCACCCAGTAGTTGGCAGCAACCCGAATGTCCGCTGATGGAGGAACAAAATTGACACACACGGTGCAGCGTCATTCAGCCTTGAAAAGGAAGCGAATTCTGACCTATGTTAATGGGTGAGTCTGTAGGACACATTTCTCAAGACAAATGCGGTGTAATTCCATTTCCATGAGGGACCTAGCCTAGTCAAATTCACAGAGGTAGAAAGGGAATGAAGGGTGGTGGGCGGGGGGAGTAGATTCATGGGGACAGAGTTTCAGTTCTGCAGGATGAAGAGAGTTCTGGAGATGGGCTGCCTCATCCTGGGAGTGTATGTAACACTATCGAACTGTACACTTAAAAATGGTTAAGAGGGGAAGGGTTATGTGATGTGAAATTTAAAGATTTTGAGCGAGAGAGCACGAGCAGTGGGGAGGGGCAGAGGCAGAGGGAGAAGCAGACTCTTCACTGAGCAGGGAGCCCGATGCGGGGCTCGATGCCAGGATCCTGAGCCGAAGGCAGATGCTTAACTGACTGAGCCACCCAGGTGCCTCTGTTGAGTTTTACCACAATAAAAAGAATAATATTTAACAAGAACAATAGTTACTTAAGCTGCTAACATTTTAATTAAAAAAATGACTCCTGAAAGAACCCTGTAAAAAGAATATATATAGCTCTGTACCAATCATTAGGCACGTATACAGTTAAGTCCCATTAAGTGCATTCTGGATAATCTGACATTAATACATCCTGGCATTCGCGCAGCCTCCTTTATGTACTGAGTACAGAGGATGACTTATCTAGTGAGTGAGACCAGAGACCAGAACCGGCAGGTCACTTCCCTCCAAGAGAATGCATTTGAGGAAAACGGGTTCCTGAGCTGAGAGAACCTCACAGGCAGAGCATGAACTCTGGAATTGGATGATTTAGCCTTGAATTCTGGCTCTTCGGAGCTGTGGGTGATACTGGATGACTTTCTTCACCCCCCTGAGCTCCAGGTTCCCACAGAGAAAATGAGAATAATATCAAACATGCAGGACAGTTGGAGAGATGAGGGTCATGAATGTACAACACAAACCCCCGTGTGTGCGTCCTGTGGTCTAGATGTTAGGATGGAGCAGAGATCGAACTCAGTATCTCTGCCTGGCGGAACTGACATAGGACAGAGGCAGACAGACAAGGAGACAAATACTTAAAGCACAGACGAGATGCAGGAGAGTGAGTGTACAGATCCTCTGTGAACAGCCAACTCTCCTTGCTCAGCCAGTGCAGTCTGAGGGATCTCAGGCATGAGTCAGACACTAGGGGACACAGGTATATCCCCTCCACTCCAGGGCGCACCAGCCTGCTCTCTGAAGAACCCCCCACTGCAGGGCACCCCCGCTCCCTGACTGCTCTAAGGATCACATGCTAACTGCACACTCATTCCGTGGCTTCTCTAACCTCTTTTAAAGACTGGGGGTGGGTGGTCAGCCACCAGTTGCACAACTGGTTTTCAGCCACTTGCTTTGCAAGTCCTGCAGGTTTGTTTTGGGCCTCAGCTGAAACCGATAATAAAAATAATTCATTTTCACATTATGTTTTTAGCAAAGAGATTAGTAAAGGTTATACATATCACTGAAGATACAGATGTATCTTTCCTTTTTTTCTTTTTTTTAAATTTTATTTGTCTCAGAGAGGGAGGAGCAGGCTCCGCACTAAGCAGGGAGCCCGATGGGGGACCCGAGCCCAGGACCCTGGGATCATGACTTGAGCCAAAGGTAGCCGCTTAACTGAGCCACCCAGGCGCCCCAAAGCTGTATCCTTCCTAATCAAGACATGCCTCACGTAGAATATCAAGTATTTGTGATTAAGATCCTATTATATACTTGAATGTGTATGGGAATGTCCATTGCTACTTAAAAAAAATTAACGGAATGTACAAGAATAGGGAGAAAATGCAAGAATAAATCATCCACCCCAACTAAAATGCGCCTATAGCCTGAAGCAAATTCCTCCTTCCCTGAAGATGCCTCAAGCAGTAAAGTTAAGATCGGTTCTAAGAAGGATTTTCACTTAAATGTCAGAGCCACTGATCAATTTCAGGTTTGTTTCTCTTCCGGTCTGACATGGGGGGATACGCGTTATTCTTGCTCCTTAGTCCTCTTGACTGTACTGTTGGTTTCTTGGGCACAGGCCTATCCGGAATCAATCTCTACTCTGATTGGTTTCCAGATTCCTTCTTTGGGGTCACTATAAGTGAGAGCACCTCTCTTGGGAGCAGTGGCCTCGAATCCCCACCGCTGTGTCAGAGGGCCTGCCACTCCTCAGCCTCGCAGCCTGGGAAGATCCATTTCGAGAAGCAACGTTACGTGACTAGGTTTAAGAGTCTGGCTGCCTGCCTGGGTTCTGCACCATCCACTTTTGCCACGAGTCCTTCAAATCAGACTGAGGGCTAATTGAGCCTAATTTGCAACAAGGCTTTCGGGATGTTCTTCCCTTGTAAAATCAGAGGAGAGGTCCATCCTTTGCAGCTGCTCCGGGCTCTGCTCTCTGCACCCTTGGCAAGCCCGTCACAGGTAAGAGCTGTGCGGGAGGGGGCCTCTCAGCTCCTCAGAATGCTCCCCCGGAGAGCAGACGGGAATGGTTCTCTGATGTCACCCGGGCCTCTCTGTCGCTCGGTTTTGGTACCAGCACCATCCGTTTGGCTTCACTGGCGAGCATCGGCCTGGTTGGGCTGCTGGTAGCAGTCATTGATGACTTTATAGCCGGGAACACTCTGAGTTCTGCTCGCAGCCCTGATGAGTGTCTTATAGCTCATTCTCATGGGGGGGGGGGGCATGTGCTCAGGGGACAGCCAGTACGCTCCACAGGTTTTTGTCTTTAAAAGTTATCTTCTCACTGCCTTGAGGTTCTTTTATCAAAGTAATCTATCCCATGATAAAATGACTTACGATGAAAAGCAACGACCTCCTGTCCTGCCGCCTGACCCCACCCCGGGGGCAGCGTCTTTAGGGATCGCTCTTTTTTTAGCCGTTCTGGTGGTTCCTTTCATATCTTCAGATGAATCAGGGAATAAAAAGTATTCTCAACCTAAAGCATCACGTATTGATTCCATCAGGAGGACATGACCCTCCCCTACACTGTACTTCCTCCCAGCATTTGCTATTTATATTTTACTTAGTTTGTAACTGAATAATACGCTTGACCTTTTTTATTCCATACACCGGATATTTTGAATTTCCTGTATCATTTCATCTTTGTCCCTGCTTTCCTCTCTCACTTGGTATTAGATCCACTTAAAAAAAACCTTCTTTTATCTCTACTTTGTCACGGCCCTTAATATTTATATTCTGTCTTGCAGCTATAACCACCTTTTTTCCTGCCTTGTCCATGAATTGATTCTAAAATGAGAAAACGGATATGGAAAATTTATATTCTAATGACTACGTAAATACTGTGAATGCCTGGCCACCAGGGAGTGAGCGTTCTATTCCCCTCTCTAGATGCAAAGCCATGCTTCTGGGCCATGCAAAGAAAAATGTGCCCAACAAGACTAACTGGAATCCCGCCCCCCCCCCATGTTAGGCTGTTCCATGTTGGGGGGGGTTGCTCTTTAGAAAGGGACTGCCATGGGGATTCAACGCAGACAGTGTGCAGACTAAGGCTTAGATACAGCCCTGCCCTCCGATTATGAGTTACAAGTCTGGGCAAGTCCTGACTCCGAGCTCCTGCCCCGTCATGTGGAAATAGGAATGACAGGCCCTGCCCTGCCCATGTCATCGGGCCAGCAAGAGACCGAAGTCAGATAATGCAGATGAGAGTGAATGCCGACAGAGTCTCGCTCTTCTGCACAAACGAAAAGGGGCAGCACCAGGACTGTTACCTTTGGGGCTCTATGTCGCCGTGGGGGTGGGGCTTGGATGACATCTGCTTGCATAGGTTTATCCTCACATTTTGCAAAGAATTTCTTTTCTGCTAGTCTAAGTTTAGCTACCAGAACATTGACAAGAAGAGTGGACAGGAAAACTCTACCCATAGAGAAAACCCATAAGTGCAGCCTCGAGTCTCTTTCAAAGGCTGCAAATCCTCGTTCAGCCCTAGAGATACCGGCTGCCTGGGGGTGGGCTCATTCCAGCCTGGCTCAGACAGACACCTGTCATGTGAGGGTCAAGGCAACAGCCCGAGCCTCTCTCAGGAAAGCTCACTCGGGCTGCAGTGGCGCAGTGGTGGGGGGCTGAGGCAGCTGCAGAGTGTGGAATTCTGAAGCCCAGGCCCTGGGGTTCCTACTCGGAGCCCCAATAGTGTCTGCATGCAGCAAAGCTCACGCCGGGGCCAGGACAGAGCGGCTCTCTCACGGTGAGCTCTTTGAGCGGACAGGCAAGTGTGCAAGACGCCCCAGGGAAGTGGGAAGGTCACTGCCTCCGGACTGCTGCTTCACCACCCAACTGGCCTGCCGCACAGCAGGCTTGCAGAGGGATCTGCTGCTTCTGCTCTGTCTTGTCTCCTTTACAGCCAGGACCACGGCCGCTGCACTATGCTTTACAGTGCTCTCCCCCTCCTGCTATTTTTAGATGAGGCAGCTGCCTGTTCCTCCCGGAGGCTGGCAGAGTGGCAGCCCCTCTCCCGGGAATCTACGGCTGGCTGCCCGTAGGTCTCATGCTGGGGTCTACCTTGCCCCTCTCCCTACACAGGCAAACGCCTGAGGCACGAAGCCCACGGCAACACGGCACGCACAGCAGCAATGGGACCTGCTGGTGAAGCCCGAGGCGAGCTCTGCGCTGCCGGGTGCAGGTGTGGCTGGAACAGGAAGCCGCGGGGGCTCAGAGAGCTGGGCCAGCTGAGCTCCCACCAGCGGCGGCCTGTGTGGTGTGTGTGTGTGGGGGTGTGGCTGGAGGAAGAAACTCTTCGGCAAAGGCACCCTCCAACTGCAGGGACCTTTCCCACCACACTTCTCTAGGAGATTTATTTTTCTTTCTGATGCCTTCCCACCCACGCACTTCTGGCTGGCAGCTGTCACTGACCGTGATGTTTATGCCGCGATGACTGTGCCACACTCATTACTTCATTTAATCAGTAATGATAACTCTGTGAGCTTGGGGCTCTTCCTGTTTACTTGTAATGTGAGCATTAAGGCGAACCTGTCGAACCCCAGGTACCATGTGGGGCACCTGCATTCAGCCCAGGCGGACGGTGGGAGCCATGCCCACCCCACGCTGCCTCGGTGGAGCAGGAGCTCTCTGCTGTATTTTTAGGATTCTCGCCACAACAATGGCTCACTTACAAAGAACAAGAGATCTACAGATCCATTTCTAAATGGCCAATCTATTACCACCAGCCAGTCTTGACTGGCTTACAGACATTAAGGAACAGCCACAGGAACGTGGATACCCCAGGCACAGAAATTATTTTGAGACGGACCACAGACAACAAGGGAAAGCCAAAACTGTTCAGCTTCCGGACGCAAACGAAGGACAGTGTCTCCGTGACCTCAGGGGTCATGAGGGGCAGAAAGCAGAAGGGAACTTCCTGGCGTGATGGGAATGTTCTTTATCCTGATCTGGGTGACAGTCACTTGTGTGTATGCATCTGTCAAAATTCGTGGAACGACACACTTGAGACTTGTGCGTGTTACCATGTATAAATTCCAATAATGAGCGATCAGCATTGAAAACGGTATCTGCTTTTTACTCACTGAGCTATAAATCGTTCCTCCGAATGTGTACGGAGTGCTGAGCCGGCTCTGAGAGCCAAACCCTGGGTTGGTAAGTCACGTACGCATTGCTGGGTCATTGACTTAGTCTTTGAAAAAAGTGGGAGAAATACATAATTAATAAAGGCAAAAAAGAGGCAAATAAGTACATGTATCAGTACTATAAAATAAAAAGCTAAACGTTGACAAGGTAGCTTCTCTTGGACTTTACAACACTGAATCACTTAGGCTGTCTTGGAAAACATGATTTCTGTCCGTATCAGGCAGACCTTAGTATCAGAATTCATTCTCTTCCCAGAGCGCTTATCCATGGAGCTGAGACGTGCTTAAGTAGGTCCCAGAGGTAAGGCTTAGGGGGACAAGACAAATTCTAATACGAGCAGCCCACAAAACATCCCTGGCTAAGTGGCGCATGCTGAAAGCTGAGGCGATTATACTCTATAGCTACGCGTGGCCCTGCAAAGGCAATGGGAATTTGGGGTCTTTTAAATCCCAGGGGACCCATGGCCGGGAGAAGCAGTACGGTATGTGGAAGAATGAGCTAGAATAAAAGGCAGGGTAGCTGAGTTCTGGTACCAACTGGGCACCAAGGAGCTATGTATGCTGTGGGGGCACACGGGGGCCAAGGAGCTGGGTGAGCCATCTGACCTCCCTGGGCTCCAGCTTCCTCCCCGTAAACATCAGGGCTTTGAATCTGATGAGGCCCTCCCAGCTTCCGGAAGCTCGGGTTCTTAGCCCAGTTGGCCCTCTCTCAACTTCCCCAGAAAACCGAAGTCTGAGAACAGAGTAGCATATTAGAAATGCTGAAAAGGAAATGCCGTTTGCTATATAAGCTGACGGGACCAATAAGGGTTTAAAAGAAAACGACCAGGAGCTAATTCATTCCCAACCCCAGCACGAGACACCGCACCTCAGTGACGGAACTCCTACCGACGGTGGTCGGCGGCCAGATACTCTGAAAACTCTTTACACTTACTTGCTACGAGGACTGGAAAAAAGAATTCCAGAGAAGCAAAGCTTTATTCAGAGATGGTGTTATAGGCTGAATCGTGTCCCCTAAAACTCAAATGTCGAAGTCCCAGCCCTAAGTACCTCAGAATGTGACCTTATTTGGAAAGAGGTTATTACAGATGTAATCAGGCTGAGTTCGGACTAGAGTAGGGTGGGCTCTAACCCAGTGTGACCCATGTCCAGGTGGCACACGGGGAGACCACCACGTGGGGGTAACAGCAGAGCCTGGGGTGATGCTTCTATAAGCCAAGGAATGCCAAAGACCGCAAGCCGCCAGGCGACAAGACAGGACAGATTCTCCCTCACAGGCCTGGGAAGGAAGCAAGACTACCAACATGGCGGGCTTCCGGCCTCCAGAAGCCTGAGACGATACATTTCTGTGTAAGCCACCGAGCGTGAGGTACTTTGTTACAGCAATCCTAGCAAACCCACGCAGGGGCCATCAATGCTAACAGGAAACCCTTGCCTTGGAAACAGGCTGGCTCATGAGCGCTCGCCCTCCCTTCCCTCACCCCTAACACCAGTAACCTGAACCTTCAGGAAATGAATATTCTGGGGACCGGAGAAAAGTACCATTCCTATTCTTTGTTGAATATTACATTTTCTAACTTTAAAAAGTAAGGCCCTTCTTCAGTACAAGCCACCAAACATTCATTGAGGCTTTATCATTTACCAGAAATCATTAGATAATATGTGCGCCTTAGCTTTCAGACCTGACTTGGGTCTTCCTCGCACCAATGCGCTAAAAATGCAGAGGGCTGAAATGACCACACTCAGCATCATTTAGTCAACATCCAAAGTACTATCAAGTCTTTGGAAGCTGCTGGAAAAAATAACATGAGAACAGATTACGAGGCAGCTTTGCTTTCCACAGATGTAATTATAACTGTTCAGGGGCTTCGGAAAACCATAAGCAGAATTGATTTTCAGTGTGGCTGGTGGCTTCAGAGAGGTTCAGAATGACAAGGAGTTTCTTATATGTGGTGAGGCCAGTGCCAAACTAATTATAAGCTCTGATTTGAATCACTGGAAAATGTCACTGAAACTACCTGTCTCTGCTGGCCAGGTCAGCACCCTGTCCTGAGTCATTAAATACATAAGCAGTGTAGGGGGAGTGAAAGCGCGAAGACTTGGAGGTGCCTGGCTGGGATGACCTGGGAGGCGTACAGCATTGGCAGCTCGGAGAACAACCGGGACTTATTTTGGTTTTCTAATCACGGCTCACCTTTAATCTCAGGCAGTGACCCTTTTGTCCCAAGACCCCTCCTATAATTTAAGGAACAAACTAGGTGCTTTAAAAACAAGGCCAGTTTACCCACTTCCTGCAATAGTGATTCTCGAACTTTCCTATTATGCATTAGGATCCCCGGCAGGTCCAGGCAATGACATTTTAAACAACTTATTTCTGAAGCAGGGGCTCTAGCTATATCCAAGAAATACTGCCTAACAGACACCGAAAGAAAAATACTGCATGATCTCACTTCTGTGTGGAGTCTCGAAAAGTCAGATACGTAGAAACAGAGTAGAACGGTGGTTACCAGGGGCGCGGAGATGGGGAAATGGGACATGTTGGTCAAAGAACGCAAAGCTGCAATTATGTGGGGAGAATAAGTCTAGAGACGTAAGGTACTGCATGATGACCTCCGTTGATACTACCCTATTATATACTGGGCCACAGCCCGAGAGTGGATTTGAGGCGTGCTCACTACACACACACACACACACACACACACACACACAGTGGTACAACCTTCTAGTTATAAGATAAAGAAGTTCGGGGATGTAATGTTTGGTGACTCGAGCTAACAATACCGCATTATATATCTGAAAGTTACTAAGAGAGTAAACCTTAAAAAAAACACAACACCCCCTCCCCAAAACCAAACCAACCCGTAAAAAAAAAAAAAAAAAAAAAAAGAGACACAAAACATAGTCCCTCCCTTCAAGAGTCCATATCTAGTGAAGGTAACACACAAGCTAACATGTAGTAACGAGAGCCAAGCTCCTGGTCTCACACAAACAAAATAACAATGTGAGGATCGGTACGCTAGCTTGCTCACAGTAATCACCTCACTATGTATGTATCTGTATCTATCTCAAATCCGATTCTATATCTTAAAGACAATTTTTATTAAATATATATTATAGAAACCAAAGAGTTCTAGGGGAGGACAAACTGGAATCACACATGCAAAGTAAGAACAGGAAGTAGGATAATAAATTCCCAATCTATTTAGCATGATGAAAATTGGTGAGTTGCATGGGTACTATTTCCTATGTAACTTTTTTGAAAATAGTACTTTGCAGAAATCTGTCCTAGGCATTCAAAATTAATGTATTAGGCTATGGTCAAGAAGTACTAAATTCTGTAGTTTCTGGAGTATAGATCCTTTACCTCTTTGGTTAGATTTATTCGTAGGTACCCTATGACACAGCGATTGCACTACTGGGTCTTTACCCCAAAGATACAGACGTAAGAAGGAGCACATGCACCCCAACGTTCATAGCAGCAATGTCCACGATAGCCAAACTGTGGAAGGAGCCGAGATGCCCTTCGACAGACGAATGGATAAAGAAGATGTGGTCCATATACACAATGGACTATTACTCAGCCATCAGAAAGGATGAATACCCACCATTTGCATCCACATGGATGGAACTGGAGGGGATTATGCTAAGTGAAATAAGTCAGGCAGAGAAAGACAATCATATAGTTTCAGTCATATGTGGAACATAAGGAATAGCATGGAGGACCACAGGGGAAGGAAGGGAAAACTGAAGGGGAGGGGAAATCAGAGGGGGAGATGAACCATGAGAGATTAAGGACTCTGGGAAACACTCTGAGTGTTTCAGAGGGGAGGGGGGTGGGGGATTGTGATAGGCCGGTATTAAGGAAGGCACATACTGCATGGTGCACTGGGTGTTATATGCACGTAATGAATCATGGAACATTACATCAAAAACTAATGATGTACTGTGGGGACTAACATAACATAATTTAAAAAAAAGTACTAAAATCTAAAAACAAAATGAGAAAGAAAGAAATACTGACTTAGAAGGATGATGAGGATTGATGTGCAGCCTGGAAACGGTGTGGGGTGCTTCTGTGAATGGTCAAGGACCAGAACGATCAGCTCGGGGAGTGTGGCCACGAGTATGGCGAGGCTGCTGGTCCCCGCTCAAGTCCCTGTCTGTGCTCTGCAGCTGGTGCCGAGAGTGCCCCGAGGGGCTGGCGGGGCGGCTGTGTAGGCTGGACCTGGCTGGTGTTGGGAGCCCCGAATACTGGGGTCAGATCCACAGCCATGTGCCACGCATCACACAAAATAGTCCACCTTCCAGAAAACGCACGCATAAGCCAACTAAGAAGTGATTCGGCACTTGATAAAACCACAAAACATCCCAGCCGTTACTGTACACCGTTCGTACACCTGCCTTTTCGTTACACGTTAATGGGCCTCACAGTCTGTAAATACAAATATTCACGTTTACAAGCTGCCACAGAAATGACAGCCTTCCCCACTTAGCCCACCTACTCCCGAGAAGGCTCAATTACTCATTTTTGGAGTCTGATTTAAACTCAACTTATTTTGGACAATGCCCATCTTTTGTACGGATGTCTAAATCCTATTTACATGGAACTTCTCAACGGCGATTCATAAAAATGCCCTCAACGTATTTGTCACTTCGAGGCCTTCCCAGCATTTCCTTCAATGAAGTCGTTCCATCCCCTCTGAGTTGATTACGAGGAGGAACTTGAAAGCTTCGGTTCCTTCCTCAGGGGTTCCCCTGCTAACTAACCGCCGTTACTTGGCTGGACAGGAGCAGGTCTTTACCTACGCAACAGTGGTAAACATCACTTCCCTTATTTACCGTAAGGTTCACGTGAATAATTCATAGGCAAGTGTCCGCATGCTTCCTGCTCTTGGAAGGTACCTATTAAATGTCCACTTTTCCACTAAAGCTGGAGGTGCCTAAATTCACCTCCTCACAGTCTCTCTGTCTCTGGCAATATGACAGCATCGGTGAGGATTCAAAAAGGTGACCCTTACCAAGTCAGTCACTTGTATTTAATATGTTTTAGTGGTTATTCGTATTATCACTGTAGACGGTACTGAAGAAACAGACATTTTATGGACTTCAGAGGCATAAAAGGAGCAGCACACTGAGAAATGTGTAACCACCAGCATTCTGGGAAAAACAGATGCATAGAGATATGCATGCATATCTCTATGTATATATACTGTACATTTCACTGATAAAGGATGTGTAGCAATTTACAAATTACAATATGCAGTCGTTTTTACTGTAACGTCCATAGAACTGTCACAGAATGCTTTTGTTGATTTTTGTAGAACTCAGGCATCCATACCCAAACTAGGATGCAAACGATGATGTGTGGCCCCATTAGGGTGGTTCGTATTTTCCTTTACACTAATAAGACGAAAATGAAATAAAGACATGTCAGAATTTCACTTATTAGTCAGTAATATGGGCTGCATCCGTCCTGAATGGGAAAACAGTTTTCAAATACCGGTGGGCTAGTTCCTCAATTTTTCATGCTATTGACAATGCGATGGCTAGGGCTACCACACGCTTTTAAGTCCAAAAAAACAGACCATCAAAAACACTGTAAATCTAGCCCTTACAGGGCTCGACACCTGCTGTGGGCTGAGGGCTCCTACCTCAGTCTACCAACGTGATGTCACTGAATGAGAAGCCGGAAAGGAACACAAAGGAGCACACCGCCATGTAGGATTTCCACAATACGGACACCATGTATCCAAGTACCCTTGAGAGCAAATGACAGAGAGGAAGTAAAGTCACTAAGGAGGGACGACTGTTGGGGACCACCCTTAAAAAACTGTCACTCATGCAACTGTAAGCTTCTGTCATTTAATTTCCAGTAATGGCTGTGTTGAACAACTGGCTCCCAAAATTTGACCGCTGACTTTCACGAGTCGGAAGGAGCGCGCTGCAGCCCACCACCTCACAAAGCCAATAGGAAAACAGCAGGAGCAACGTTTTGTCCGATCTACTCAAGTTGCCACTTTCATTGGAATCACTCTTGTTCCCGGCAAAATGTCAGTGAACCGCAGAGCCGGCGGCACTCCGGAGTAATTGTGAGAGGCACTCCAATTCAGATGTCCACGTGTAATTCCTTAAATCCACGCACGCTAAAAACACAATTACACGGGTATTTCGACTTTGAAGATTTAAGAGCCCATTGTTTTCAGCTCCAAAAACTGAACGCTGAGAAGGAGTGTTTCATGAATGGAAGATGATATATATTAAGGAAATAAAATCCACAATGTTTGGACGCATAAAAGTTCGTGTGTCTTGGTACTAACGACCCACTTTGTCTGACCAAAGCTTTTCCTCCTGTTGTGGGAAAGATGATCTCAGACAATCCACCCTGTGCAATACTGCTTATGTAGGACAATTTCCTACTAATTGCCAGGGAAAGCCAAACACCCGCCGAAATCATTAAAGCTGAGGCCAGTCCTGTTACAAACACACAATGAATAAGCATCTAAAAGACTTGGCCCAGTGCCTGGTCTTGACAACCTATAATTAACCCTACTATAATTCTAGATGGCACCGCGTTTCAATGAAAAACAACTTAAGGAAGAACAAATGACCCTTTAAACAATTTTAAATTTCACCAGTCAATGATTTCAGAAAGTCAACATCACCTCTTACAATATCTACGAAAAGGTCAACGGAAAGGTCACTGGATCCAGAGTTGAGGGACTCGGATTCTCATCTTGATTCTGCTGTTACCTGGCTATATTTCAGTGATACTGAGTAAATAATGTCACCTCTATGCACCTTAGTTTCCCAATTTATAAAGGAAAGGTGTTGGGCTAAATAATGGCCAGTTTTAAATTAATTTATTAATTTTTTTAGAGACAGAGAGAGCATGCAGGTGGAAGGCAGGGGGAGAGGGAGAGGGAGGAAAAGAATCCCAAGCAGGCTTCATGCTCAGTGCGGAGCCCGACACGGGGCCCGATCTCACAACTCTGAGATCACGATCTGAGCCGAAATCAAGAGCTGGACGCTTAACCGACTAAGCCGCCCAGGTGCCACAATGGACATTTTTTTTTTTTTTTTAATGAGGATATCAAGCTCCATCATTAAGAGAACTTTGTATCCCGGGATGCCTGGGTGGCTCAGTCGGTTGTGTGCCTTCAGCTCAGGTCATGATCCCGGGGTCCTGGGATCGAGCCCTGAGTTGGGCTCCCAGCTCCATGGGGAACCTGCTTCTCCCTCTCTGCCTGCCGCTCCCCTGCTTGTGTTTTCTTGCTCTGTCAAATAAATAATACAATCTTAAAAAAAGAGAGAATTTTGTGTCCCAAAATGAATTAAAAACTCGACAAATACATCCTGAATGTTCTTCTCGTCAACAACCACGAGGACCCTCTTACAGGGTTGCAAGGTTGCACTCCCCTTTGTTCCTCTGAACAAACGCCGTGATTCCTCTCATTTCCAAATGTCTATCTGACCTTCTCTCCAATGTGTATTATCAGCGTCCTTACGGAAGCTTGTTTACTTGAGAGAACAAGGCTCTCTTTTCCGGGAGATCAGAAAGCAGTTCCCAGAAGGGGGCAGAGTGGGAGGTAGAGGGTGTGCTCGGGTACAAAAGGGGCCTTATAACGTGGATGTGCTAGGAGAACAGGTGCGGTGGTCCCAGCCTCTGGGCCGGGCAACGCAGTGCTCATACACGGCTAAGTCTTATTTTAAAATTCTGAGTCTGTGGTTTTTTGTTTTTGTTTTTTTTCCAAACACTGTTCAATTAAACAATTTTACAGTTTGAAGCACGCTGTGCCTGAGATCACGTAACAGCAAAACCACCATCCCTAATAATAGCGCTAACTGCACCGCCCGGAGGCAGCAGGCCTGGCGCTCAACATACCATCTCATTTGTGATTTTAACAACCCACCGCTTCCTACAGGGCACAAATGAGGTCCTGAGAAGCAGAAAGACCCAGGTGTGGCAGCCTGGTAAGTGCATACACTTCCTACCACTGCCCACCACTGCCAGTGTAACCCCTGGCACGAGCCAGGGAAGGCTGATGCTGGTCTGAGTTTTGAATGGGGAAGAGAGCAGTGCATGGGTCGGAGAGACGCACCCTCACCGTGAACACATCGCACGGACACAGCTGGGAGCCGGTAGAGAATGGCCATTCGGAAGTGGCCAAAGGGACGCCTCACCAAGCACAGCTTTATTTACTTATTTATTTTTTAAAAAGATTTTATCCGTTCATCAAAGAGAGAGAGAGAGAGAGAGAGAGAGAGAGAGAGCACAAGTAGGCTGGTGGAGCAGAGGGAGAAGCAGACTCCCCGCTGAGCAGGGAGCCCCACGCGGGACTTGACCCCAGGACCCCGGGATCATGACCTGAGCCGAGGGCAGGCACTTAACCAACTGAGCCACTCAGGTGCCCTACCAAGCAAAGCTTTAAACAAAAAAGAATTCGACGCAGTAAGGACTGTCCAACACATTGTCCAACCAGTAAAGATTTCCATGCTAAGATAAAACCTTGAACAGCAAAATGTACCGAAATACCATTTGTTAGAAAAGCATGTAAAATGGCTGTAGATGTCTCTTTCACAGCCGTGTGGAAATACAACTAATTTTTTATTACACAGTTATCAGAACAAGCTCTCAACTACTACTTAACGGGATCCAGATTTAAACATCGAACAGGGGCGTCTGGGTGGCGCAGTCATTAAGTGTCTGCCTTCGGCTCAGGGTGTGATCCCGGTGTTCTGGGATCGAGCCCCACATCGGGCTCCTCGGCTGGGAGCCTGCTTCTTCCTCTCCCACTCCCCCTGCTTGTGTTCCCTCTCTCGCTGGCTGTCTCTCTCTCTGTCAAATAAATACATTAAAAAAAATAAACATCGAACAGTTCTGCGATGATGCCAAGCCCTGGCTAGGATGGGACGCGACCAGAACGCACATATTGCTGGGGGCGGGGTAAACAGAAAACTAGACCATCATGCACATTCCTGATGAGCTGCAAGTTCCGCTCCTAGGTACGTGCCCCATAGAAATGTATTCACACGACACCCACAGTCACGTAGGAGATGTCCTGAAAAGCTTGACAGAGCAGCCCTCATGCAGAAACAACTCACATATATCCCACGTCAAAAACATGAATAAACAAATACTGGGACACCACAGAATGGTTCCTATTCAGCAGTGAGAAGAAACCCAGCCATATCAAACAACGTGGATGAAACAGAAATGTAATATTGAGCAGAGAAGCTAGACGCAGAAGAGTATACACCGTATGATTCTGTTTACATTCTGTCCAAAACCACGCAAAACTAACATCCAGTGTTAGAAGTCGGCATGGCGGGGACATCTGGAAAGGAGGCAGGGGTTAGGGGCTGCAAAGGGCCCTGAGTGGGCTTCCGAGATAAACAACAATAAAACATTATTCTCTGAGACAGGATTATTATTCCCACTTCACAGATGAGGGAAAGGTTATGGGACCACATCTAAGGTAATGTTTATTTTTACATAAGAGGCTCTCGCCGGCATTCTAAGCCAGAGCTGAGTCTTCTCATTGCCTTCCTCACACTAGTGATATTAAATATAGGCTCTTCTTGCCCACCCAGCACTTCTTTCCTCTGTTGGTAAGAGCAACCCACTCAGCCCTTGGGGAACGAGGCTTTGCTCGCCGCACGTGGTCCTGCTGGGAATGCACCGCACAGCGCGTTACCCCCCGAGAGTGAGACTTTGACTCAACCCGTGCTCACTGGACTCTCTCCAGGACAGGGACCCGGGGAGAGTGATGAATGACGGATGAAAAGTGTAGGAGCTCAGTAGTAACATCGGCTGCGGCCGAATGTGAAGCTGTCCATGAGTCTGAGATCCTCTGGAAGCAAGTTGGGTGAGAGCAAGGGTGTGGCAGGTGCCCCACGTGTGGCACAACTGCTGACGTGGGAGCAGTTCCGTAAATCCTACCCAGTGAACGAATCCTCTGAGCTGCTGTGTTTCACATTCTTTCCTTGGCTTAGCAATTCAGCTCTTCCTTTAGATTACGTGAACTAACTGCTATTTTCCCAGTGATTTCCCCCCCAATGCCAGTTTCTCTTGCTTGCAAGCAAAACCCCCTATCTGATACCTATTATTTCTACAGAATTGTTAGATGTTACACAATAATTGAGGTCACAGCCTTATGGAGTTTGATTTTCCTAACGCGATGCACTGTACCCATTATTATCACCTAAAAGAAGGAAGTGGGTGGAAAACCCAGTTGGAGGATCAAGGAACTATATCATCCCTTAGGAGAGAGAACTGATGAAGTGGCTTCCAGGTTCCCAAGAAAAGGACCCCCTGTAATACATGGGGACCTGGTTTATTTCTACACTGTGCTTGATTCATCCTAGAGTCGGACCAACTTCCACATGTTTACCTAGGGCTAGTCATGCAAATGAAACCTAATCAAACAGTTTACGAGTTCAGAGGAAATGTAATGTTCTCAGGAAGAGATGGGCTGACTGTTTATTAAGATATAAAAATCATTAATGTACACAGAACCAATTTCAGAGAAACCATTTGCCTTCCAGCTTTGACTTTCATCTCTTTGAGGGTGGAAAAGGCTGGCATGGATGCCAAAAGGGCACAGTAATGAAGATGACAAGGGTTGCCAAGTGAACAATCTATGAGCAAAGTTTCCTAAGTCAGCGGTGTCTGACATGGACCTTTTCCTCACAAGATACACAGCCTGGTTTTCTACATTTGGGACATAAAAAAATCATAGGTGTTTGTCTGATATGGACAGCTACATATAAGCAGGAAACTTTTCCTTACCCCTGATATATAAGCATGAAAAACTTCTTTGGTCCAAGCCCAAATTCTGGAGACTGGAAGTCTGAGCTGTGAGAGCCAGAGTTATCCACATCCAGCCTTATATGGATGGAGATTCCATGGAAGGTTAAAATATAATCTGCCTAATACATTAATCACAGTTAAGCCGAGCTGCAAAAAAAGACCCATGCTATTAGATTATGGAATTGTCCTTGTGTGTACCACGGGTTTAGTAAGCATGCCTTATTTCAAGAAAAGCCTCAAGAGGTCGTTTTCAGACACAATCCCTCAAAATCACACTAAAATAAGTGCTACGACAACACATGATAGTGAGGTAGGGTTTGGGGCTGTCACTTTGAGGGAAAAAGCACCGACACTTTTTTTTTTTTTTTAACTAAACTCCATTCTATATTGGGATTTTGTAAATTTTCCCAAATGTTCTTTTTCTGTCCCAGGGTCCCATCAGGATATCACATACATTTAGTCATCGTATCTCCTCGAGTGCCTACAGAATGTGATGGTTTCTTAGACTTCCCTTGTTTTGAAGACTTTGATACCTTTGAGGAGTACTTAATAGGTATTTTGTAGAATTTCCCATGATTTGGGTTTGAGTGATGTTTCTTCTTCTAAAGATTTTTAAAAAATATTTATTTATTTATTTATTCGAGAGCGAGCGAGCAGGGGGAGGGAAAGAGGGAGAGGGAGAAGGAGACTCCCCACTGAGCAGGGAGCCCGACATGGGGTTCAATCCTAGGAACCTGGGATTATGACTTGAGTCAAAGGCAGATGCTTAACTGACTGAGCCACCCAGGCGCCCCCAAATGACGTTTCTCATGGTTAGACAGAATTTACAGGTTTAGGGGAGGAAGATCACAAACGTTAAGTGCCATTCTCATCACATCATATCCAGGGTAGATACTATGAACATGACTTACATGGATGATGTTAACCTTGGTTGCCTGGCCAAGATGGTGATTATCAGGTGTCTACACTGTAAGGTTACTCCTACCTCTCTTTCCATATTGGACTCTTTGGATACAAACTACCAAGTGCAGCCCATACTTAAGGCTACAGAGTAGCTACATAAATTATTTGGAAATCTTCTGCACTGGCGATTTGTCTCTTCTTTCTCATTCATTCATTCATTCATTCAGCCATATATTAATATCAGTATGGACTCATACTTATTCTCTGGGTTGCAATTCAATGCTAGCTTATTTTATTGCTCGAACTGGCTCTGGTTTAGCCATTGAGAGTTCTTTCAGTAGGCTCCTCTGCCCATTTTTGTGCTTTTTGAACACTAATTCCTTTTTCTTTTTAAATGAAGGACAGACATCCATATATATTTTTTTAATTTGGACGGATTATGTATAGAACTACTGAGGAACTGGGTTGGATCTTTTAACCCTTAGTAAATATAGCACTTTGGTACCATTTTATGGTTAATCCAAAGGTTTAAGAGTAACCTCATTTACTTCATCATTCGTTTACTGGACAAACTCTGTATGTTTGCTATGTGCTAGGGATTCAGAAAGGTTCGTTTCTTTAAACCATTTCTAGTCCATGATCGGTATTAATTCCGGCTGAAAGGCTATGTCTTTCAAAATGAGACTGTCCATCAGAGGGGACAGCGGTGAAATAAACTCTGTTAGAACCCTAGCTTTTCCAGGGACACCCTCTGCCCCCTTGTATTTCACCTGGAACTTTCAAATTAAATCACAGCTTTGAGTCCCCAGTTGGAGCCAGCTTCCCAACTGGAGGTCCAGGGGTAATGCAGACAGAATACGGAACTGTTCATCCCCAGGGACTCAGGAGAGTTCTAGGTGCCCTCTGATCCTGCTAGTTGCACACGTGACTTTTTGTGGTATGTCAACAAGAATGTTTGAAGGGCTACCTTATTAAAAAATGGGTGTTTGAGTAGAGGTTGCATTTGAGGCACTGACTGGACAGTCGTCACAGACATTTTCCTGTCGTGTCCTCACAGTACTCTCGCGAGGCAGACGCCATTATGCTTTTGTTACAGGTGAGGAGACTGAGGCCTGGGGGGTGAAGTCACGTAGTGGTGGCCTGGCCCAGTGGCATCCTAATTCAGGAGCTCGATGCCCACTTACCTGTCCAGACTGGAATGATGGCTACCGAGTCTTACAGTTTCCCCGGAGGAAGTGCGCCCTGCCAGTGCGGGCAGTGCTAAGGCTCGGGTCTGTGGAAGGCCGACACACCTGCTGGTTTGGGTCTGCTCTGTTCCTAACGAAGGGAAGAGAGGGGTTCTGTCTGTGGAAGAGGTTTCTTTCTCCCCCCACGAGGCTCTGTATTTGTTGTTATCAAGCACTCGTCTCGTGGGAGCTGCCTTAAGAGAAACCCAGAACAGCGGGCTTACAAGGAAGCTTCGATGCATTCTAGCTACAAGGTCACGTGATGTTGCTGTGCCCTTGACCGTACTTCTTCCAGATGGTCGTTCAGCTCCAGTGAGAGGCTTACATCTTCCAAAGTAGCCTATTTCTTTCTTAATCTCACCACTAAACTCTTCCTTCCACAGAACAATCATCTCTTTGTAACTTCGAGGCATGGTGGTTGTTTTTTTGTAGGCCTGGGTTTTGGCGCTTCCCCTTGGGAACGAGAGCTCTGCGCCCGCCTCCCGCACCTGCTCCACCAGCTTCCGGGACGGCTTGGCAGTCAGGTCAGCTCTGGGTCAGGTCCTGCGGACTCCGTGGCCGATCGGGGGAGCACCCTACACAGCCACCCTCACCCTTCACAGAGGTGCCGATGTACTCAGAGCTCAGCACCCTGGTACACGACCCTGTTCGGAGACCGTGAAGATTGCGACGCTTGCCTGTGCTGAATAAACATTTGCTCTTTACTTTTCTGACGGTCTTCTCACAATGACATCAGACCATCCTCCCGTAAACCCTTTTAAGAGACATTTCGGTCCACGGTGTCCATGTAAAGTACCCCTGGGGGAGGGTGGAACCACATAGATTTCTAAGCATCTATCAGATTCAAAGTTCAAAATGAGTAACTCGAGAAAACCTTGGACCAGCCTGGCTCTAGAGGCTGTCTCCAAGAAGAATGATGACTTGCTAGCACAAGGGAAGGAAGTTTTATTTTTTATTTATTTAAGAGAGAAGGAGAGCGCAAGTGGGTGGGGAGGGGTAGAGGCAGAGGGAGAAGCAGGCTCGACATGGGACTCGATCCCAGGACCCTGGGATCGTGACCTAAGCCGAAGGCAGACGCTTCACTGACTGAGCCACCCAGGCGCACCAGAGAAGGAAGCTTAAAGACTGGCACTAGGAAGAAAACTGCTCCTGATTTCATTTCCTCCTGATAGGAAAAGCAGGTGCTCAGACACACTGAGCTGAAAAACAAGGGATGGGAGAAAGAAGGAGCTCTACTGACTGCCAGGAGCTGAGAAATAGGGGAGAGATTTTTCTTCAAGGTCTTTTCCTCTTGGGGATCAGATCTCAAGTTTTAATTTCATTTGGCTTGAAAAATGTGACCCACTGAAAGCTACTGTCACAGCTGGAAGAAAGCACCTGAAAATTAGCATCACCAAACACTGCGCACCCACGGTGACAAGCACACGGTCTCAGGAACCACGGCCTCAAGTGTGCCAGCGGCGCGACTGAACTCCCTGACAGACATGCAGAGTTTCAGGTGAAGGCGGTAGAATGGAGTCCCCAAGTACTATTGTAGTCAAGCGCTCTTAGCAGGGGAAGTGGAGCCCCCGAATAGCCGAACCAAAGAAACAGCAAAAGGATCTTCCCTCTGGAAATGGTCGCAGGGCTGGCTTCGTGGGCACCCGACCTATAGAGGCCCCTTGTTTGCTTCAATGTTACTGCGATCTTGAAACTGTTAACAATTTTTGAACAAGGGGCCCCACATTTAATTTTGCATGGGATCCTGCAAATTATGCAGCCGGCCCTAGATGGCTGTGATATTTTGGAAAGGTCAAGTGATTATCCATAATAATCTAAATCAGATATAAGTTTCTTTTATCAATGCAGTGAGATAAAGGTTCTTTTTATGAGTAAAAGAAGGGTGGCATTTCAGGTTGAGAAAGAGAATCATCAGGCTTTAGAGACAGTGCCAATCTTAGGAATCACTGTTGTTAACAAGCAGAATTTGGCCCAAGGTTGAATTATATTGAAATGTTTAGTTGGAGGTGGAGATAATTTAGAATTCTCTTGAAGGTGCCAATATATACGGCACAATTGTGCTGTTGACTAAATATGGCTCTGCCTCTTAGTTATTCACTCGATGAGCATGTAAGAAATGATAACTGGATACCAGGTACAATTCTTGGCACCAGAAAGGCAAAGAGGAATTAAATTGGCTCCCAGCTTTAGGGTCAAACATCAGAGAGGATGGTAAAGTTAGCCACTGTGCTCCCCATCCTTTGAATAGCCCGAGCTCCATATTTAGGCTAGACGGGCTGCATGACTCCCTTCAAACCAGAACTACACGAGGAGAGTATTTAAGGCAAGTATTAAACATCTAGTTTTATCTACACAAAATGAACAGGACAGTCCATGTGATTTTTACAAGGCAGCAGGAACTTAAAAACCTGAACCACTTGCTAAGGTAAAGAAAAGCTCTATGCCTTGAGCAGAAGCTCCTTTCATCTATTTACCTTAAATCCGTTCACCATAAGCCTTATGGTTCTGAATGCACTTACCTGGCTCTCTGAATTCAGAGAGGACTGATTTTTCTATATGCACACGAAAAATTATATATCCTCCTTTGGTAGCAGAGAAATATCCCCCAATCTTTGGATTTTGCATAAAACAGGAGTATTTTGTCCAGAAGCAAATGTTTATTCTATGCTTATTATTATTTTGCAATCAGAATTTTAAATGGAAAAGTAATCTCAGTCATATATATTGTTATGGTCCTGGATACTGGAGCAGGCAAAACATGTGCCTGTGGTCAGGTAAAGATGGTGTGACACAGGCTTCCACCGTTGCTTCCTGCCCTGAAACTCATCACATTGAGGAAAAAGCCTGAAACCAACCTCATTCACAGAACCTTCAAAAAATTCAGGAATTAGTGGGACCAAGTATCTCTGAAAATGTATCTGTGCGTGTGTGTGTGCGTGCGTGTGTGTGCGTGTGTGTGTGTGTGAAGTCAGTAAAGATAAGTGTGTTTGTTTGCAAGTCTGATTAAAAGGCTGGCACATCATCTCCCTCACTCCCTACCACAGGGCAATGGCACTTTCTCAATCCTGGCAAAAAAAAAAAAAAAAAAAAAAGGAGCTTTATTCTCTGCAGTGGTTAGAACAAAGGGTCTCCGGACGGGAGGCCACCAGCGGCTAAGGGCCCACCGTGAAAACAAGGAGATTCAGGAGGCGTTAGCCTGCTGGGTTTAAAGGCAGCCTTCTTCCCTCTCTCGGCTCCCAGGATGCTGGCAGCCAGCCCGTATCCAGCCTAAGGCGACTGATAGAGTCTTGCCTGGGGAATCTAACCAACCCAAGAAGAAAGACAAAGATACCGACATCAGAAGCTCCCCCAGCTGAACAGCTGAGCCAGATCACCCTACAGTGGAACCCACGGATGACAAGCTTCAGCCACACATTTTGAGCTTTTAAAACATCTTGGTAGTGTCCCACTTTGTTTGGGAACGGTTTTACTGCGATACTATCTATACATGACACAATCGATCCATTTAAACTGTACAGTCCAGTTGGTTTTAGTATGTCCAGAGTTGGGCAACTATCCCCATGACCCACTTTAGAACATTTCATCACCCCAAAAAGGAAACCTTTCTCATGAGCAAGCACCCTCCAGTCCCCCAGCTCCTCCGGCACTGGGTAACTACTAAGTCACTTTCCGTCTCTCTAGAGCAGATAACGAGCAGTTACCAGGAATCTGAAGAGTTGCTACTATAAAAGAGACGGAAAATACAAAAAGCAGCTAACCGGTGGGAAAATGAGATTATGCAAGGGGAAGAAAATGTCCAAATGCCCACATCCTGACCATCATTTATATCCTCAGAGAAGTTACTATAACCATGAAATAAAAGAATATGATACCTAAAAAAGAAATCATAAAGACAAGAAAGAGGTCTCGGAAAGCAAAAAACGTAACAGCAGAAATAACTCAAAAAGAGGGTCATACGGGTGCGCCTGGTGGCTCAGCTGATTAAGTGTCCGACTCTTGGTTTCAGCTCGGGTCGTTGAGATGGAGCCCCGTCAGACTCTGCACTCAGTGGGGAGTCTGCTTGGGAATCTCCCTCTCCCTCTCCCTCAGCCCTTCCCCCTACTCACGTGCACACGCTCTCTCTCTCAAATAAATAAAATATTTTAAAAAAAGAGGGTCATATGAAAATTTGAGGAAATCTCACACACACACAAAATAGAGCAAAAAGACAAAAAGCTGGAGACAGAGAAAAACCATGGAAACATGGAAGGCCAGTCCAGCAGTTACAATTTTTCAAACAAGGAGACACAGAAAGAACAGAGAATACAGAGGCAAGGAAATCATGAAGAAAATGTCCCAGATCTAGAAATAAAAAACAAAAATAAAAAATATTTCCCAAATGTGAAGGACGTATGCAGACCAAAAGGCCCACTGAGTATACCCTACAATGGATGAAAATAACGCCCATTCCAATGCACTTGATCAGGAAAAACAGAGGATTCTTTAAACTTTCAGAGAGAGAGGACAAACAGGTCACACGCAAAGGATCAGGATGCAGAATGACTTTCAACTTCTCAACAGCAACCTGGGGACCTTGAAGGCAATGGAACAATACCTTTAAAAACCTAAAGGAAAACCATTTCCAAAATAAAATTCTATACCCTGCCAAACTATTAGTTACAAGTAAGCTTAGCATGAAGACATTTTCAGACATGCAAGGTCTCAAAAAATTTATTTCCCTTGAGTTCTTTTCTTAAAAAGATACTGGAGGATGTGCTCCAGAAAAACAAGGGAACAAACCAAGAAGAGGAAGACATGAGGACTACAAGCAGGGGAGCTGATACAAAAGACAAAGGGAACGCCCAGAGCAAAGGTGAAGGGAGTTCCCAGGGGAGCTGCGCACCAGGCGCAGTGAGCAGACTGGGCCGGATCAGAAGGCTCCGGGGAGACAGTCTTCAGGGGCAAGCATGGATGCAATGACCGACGCATCTGAACCCACCCGACACGGTGACAAGTTTGAGATTCAACTGGCGAGAAAGTTCACAGACAGCTAAGTTAGCAAAGCAGAACAGAACATCCTTCATTTGGGGGAAAAGTACAAAGAAGAGTAATGCTTCCCAAGAGGAGGCAGATGTGACTAATGTTTGTGATATGATCAGGTAAGTATCAGGCTAATCAAAATTATGATGCATCTCTACTAGGAGGCGAGGGAAGTGAGAATGGTTAGCGTGGGGGTGGGAGGTGATGAAAGGGAGTTGTATTATCCTCTTCCAAACGGAGAACCAAACAACCATGAAGCAGCAACATAAGCATTTTGTTTAGAGTGATGAGAGAAATTCCCCAAAAATCAGACAAGAAAAGTGAAACTGATGGCCTTGGGTACGAGGCAATGAGGGTGGAGTGAATGGGTTAGAAGCTTCATGACAGTCCTTGAAGAACTGTCTGAAGCTAAAGCAGATCTCCGATAAAATTCAAACCTAGAAAAACACGAAAAGAAGTATGATGAGAACATGTAAGAGCACAGAAATATGTGTGATATAATAGAAAGTGGCACTTATACTATGATTACAATCATACAATGAACCACACGTATCTGAAAAGAGCCTGAGTGGGGTTGACAGAGGCATGAACAATTGTGTCAGGCAGTAGGATTAAGAATGCTTGCCTTCTTGGGGTGTCTGGGCGGCTCAGTCGGCTAAGGGTCTGACTCTCGGTTTCAGCTCAGTGCCAAGTCTGCCTGAGATTCTCTCTTTCCTTCTGCCCCTTCCCATGCCTCATGCTCTCTCCTCCTCTCTCTTAAAATAAATAAATTAAAAAAAAAAGAATAACTTTTTTCTCAAACTCCTTATACCATAAGTTATTGAAAAACTTTCATAATCAGAAAATGATTTCACAAATCAGAAAGAGTTCCTTATTATAGACGGAGAATGGATTCAGAATTTTTTCTGTTTTTCAGATCCAAGACTTTTCCAAGTTATTAAGGAGAGATGCTGGGTGGCTTGACTTCTTTTTTTTTCCTTCCAAGTCAATACTGTGAAGATTATGAACCAACCTTATAAAAATGCTCAATTAAGCAAAGGTTGTGTTTCTCACCTCAATGCCAGGAATCTCTCATAGAGGGTTTGCAACACAATAAAAACCAAACTCTGCTTTGTCAATGCTGAGGAATGAGAAAAAATACCTCCAAATAACAACAGTTAATACGTGAACAAAGGACTGAACACAGAAAAGGTAATCTTTTAAAATTTGTGGTGTGACACATTGGTATCTCAATGACTTTTTTAAAAATAATATTTTGGGGCGCCTGGGTGGCACAGCGGTTAAGCGTCTGCCTTCGGCTCAGGGCGTGATCCCGGCGTTCTGGGATCGAGCCCCACATCAGGCTCCTCCGCTAGGAGCCTGCTTCTTCCTCTCCCACTCCCCCTGCTTGTGTTCCCTCTCTCGCTGGCTGTCTCTATCTCTGTTGAATAAATAAATAAATAAAATCTTTTAAAAAAATAATATTTTATTATATTATGTTAGTCACCATACAGTACATCCCTAGTTTTTGATGTAAAGTTCGATAATTCATTACTTGCGTATAACACCCAGTGCATCACAGTGACTTTCATTTCAGCGTTTAAGAAATGAAAACAAAATGAGTTCCGTGGCCCAAGCCATGAGATACCTCACACGATGTTCCAAAGAATCATCAGATTTAAAGAATAATTACAAATATTAACGCAAATGCAAACCATAATGGAAAAATCAGTCAACTACTACTGAACAGGAAAAAAAAAAGGCAAAAAATCGTACCCAGTTCTAGAACTCAAAGCTACCAAGTCCCAAGTGCTGCTTTGCTGTCTCTGAATAAAAATGACTATTGAGAAAACTTAAATTTCTTGGACTAAGACTTGCACAACACTGTCTCTTGTCTGTAGGATGCTCTGTTTCAAGCTCACTTCCACAGAGGAGGCTTTTAGTTTCAGGGGTAAGTGATCCTATGGGTGGCATTTCAGTGAAACAGTCTAATTACTCTAGAAGCAGAATATCTGTCTCATTAAAAAAAAAAAAAAACACCATACAAATCTTGGCTTTTTTCTTGCAGGCTGTGTTTGACAGCGGCTGTGCTACTGTTGCCTGCACAACTACCACAGCTCCTTGTCTTTGCTAACAGAATCCCAAATTTCCATTTAGGTAGTGGGTGGTGATCAGTAGTCTCGGGGCAGGTAGGCCTCTTTGCAGCAGAGGTGGTCCTGTGGTCCCCCCTTCTGGCTATGAGCATTAGGAGGCTGCTGCTGGGTCACAACTGGGGAATTCCTCCCCAGACTCCCGGAGTGAGGACATGATGTGTGAGCTGTGGCAGCCACTCTGTAAGCATGGGGCAACAAATATAACAAGCAAAAACAAAAAGTGGAGGATGGCAGAGTAGAAGGAGAGTAAATATCTTTATTATATTTTAAACCTGTGCTAACCAAGTATTTTGTATCTTGACACTCAGAGGACATAATAGTTGTACTGCTCTGTGGGAACACCAGAGAAGACTGCTGGTACATGAGGTGAAGAACACTAGGGGCTTCAGCTGCCCTAGGCCCCCATCACCATACTGAAGACTGAGGGGATAAATATCCCTGTCCATCTTTCTGTGGCTCACCTGTGGGCTTCCCCATATAGGTTGGAAAGTTCTAGTTTATGCTGTGCTCACCAACAGGTTTTCTGTTACTTAGGCTGAAAGCATTTCTAACTAATCCCAGGCTCACTTCTACTTCTCATTGCAAAGCAATGAGATTCCATAAGCTATCTTATACATTCTCTAGCAACATAAAAATATGCAAGAAATATGGATCTAAGCCTAAACTGTATCCTATGGTTCCAAGGACTAGACTGCTATTTTAATTGTGCTCTTTTTTGTCAGTTATGGGGCCATTTCCTAATGAACTAAGGTTACATTTCATGAGATCCAAAAACAGGAGTGCTGTCAAATGATGCACTTGAGAATATGTTCATAATGGTTGAAGAATTATAGATTTTAGAGGAAAAAATTTCATTGTATCTAGAGGTTCATCTGAGGGGCCAAGTTATTATGTTTTTGATTTGGGTGCACAAAGGCCTTGAAAATAACTGACTTTTTTTATATTTATTTTTTAAAACATTTTTTTTAAGTAATCTGTACACCCAACGTGGGGCTCATCTCACAATCCAGAGATCAAGGATCGCATGCTCTACCAACTAAGCCAGCCAGGTGCCCTAATCATCGACTTTTCTATGTTCGTGTCATGTATGTTTCTAAGTAAGTCCCTTTCACTAATTCCACTGGCACCCACCTGATAGGGTTGACAGGTGCATTGAATAAAATAATATCTATGAAGTGCGTGGCAGACTATGTGGTATAGACATTCAACATGTGCTCTCTGGATTGTTATCATAAACAAAAGATGCAAAAATTGTGCATTAATTAATGAATACCCTAGAACTCATCAGTTTTCCAAAAAAGTCTTCTCTAACAATAGAGTACAAGACTTCCTAGGTAAGTGCTCTAAAAATATAAAGCTCCCATCATTCCCCAGAACTCACGTAATTACTTCACTCTGCGGCCGGTGCTCAGGTCTTGGCAAAGAGGAGCCGTGCTCTGCTTACACCTGCGAGCTGTATGTGCTTCAGGGAAAACATCCAGTTCCCTAGCTCCCCAGACATCGCACTGAGAGCGCTTTCTGTGGGAGCCCACTGTGTACTGACAACTGTTTTTATGTCCCTGAGACAAGGAAATGAATTTCAAATCGGTCTCAACCACAGAGTGACACATGGGACTGAGTGACAATTGAGAGCAAACTGAAAATCTCCTCGGTCACAGAGCGTGAGGTGATGAGCTCACGGCACCTGTCTGCACGTGAACAGAGGGAGGCACGACTGTTACACACGGGGCTAGACGCTCGTGAGCAACACACACTTTCTGGGAATGAGACTTTTAAATAAACTAGCATTTCCCTTTTTGGGCACCCTTCTTAGTTCAACCACGCTTTCGCACCTCAAATGGTGCATTTGGAAAATGGAAATACATTTTCTGAGCACTTCTTATACCAAAGCACTGGGCGGGACTGAGGGATATGCAGCTTTTGTCTTCAGCGTGCTTCCTTTGCTGTGGAAGCTGGAGCCAGGCCACTCGCCCTTCCCAGCTCTTCTCCCAGCCCACGGAGCCTATCGACTTACACAAATATTACAGTTTGGGGCACCTGGGTGGCTCTGTCGGTGAAGTGCCTGCCTTCGACTCATGTCATGATCCCGGGGTCCCGGGATCGAGTCCTGCATCGGGCTCCCTGCTCAGCAGGGAGCCTGCTTCTCCCTCTCCCTCTGCCCTTCCTCCTGATGTGCTCTTTCTCACCCTGACAAATAAACAAATACAATCTTTAAAAAAATTCCCAAATATTATAGTTTCTCAAGAGCAGAGATTTTCCATCTTTTCCATCCTCCCTAGCATCTTACAGACTGTCCTGTGCCTGGAAGGCCCAGTCATGTTTGGGGATACTGAATTAAAGTAGGGGAGAAACTAGTAATGGATGTGGTAAGGGTCCCAGCCTGAGAATGGAGATGAAGCAATGTCCACTTACAGGACTTAGATGGGCCTGGTGGGCCGTGGGCAGACCCAGGGCAAGTGTATTTGCTGAGGGATAAGACAGGTCTACGATAGCAAATGAACTGAATCACGTCTTCAGTACCAGAGGGTATGTTTAGTTAGGTGTGGAAAGCAAATTCCAAGGACTCAGGTGTGATCACCAGGATGAGAGGGAGAGAGAGACAGGGAAACAGAGAGACAGAGAGGGAGGGAGGAGAGGACACGGAGAGTGAGGGAGAGAGGGGGAAGGCAGGGGAGGGCAGGCAAGAGGAATTTAAGTAAAAAACTAGGAAGAGCTGTTTTACTAAAAGTCTATAAAACATCGAGCCCAAGTAGTATTGCTCTGGGACCCCCCTAACAAGGGAGCTGTCCCCCGTGTGCCACAGAACTCTGGGACGGACTGAGGTGCACGGAGGCAGGATGGGGTGGTGACCAAGCTCAGTGGGATAGCATTTGCTGGTGAGCACCCAGGAGACACCTCTGGAGACCTACAGGTATATCGGGAGGGTCCCAGACAGGGGCCTCGGCATCCACCACAGCAGATGGGGCAAACACCCGTGCAATTTGGGCATCTGACGGTAACGCCATTTGTTTCCACATGTTTGTGGGAAGGCTGAAGAGGCCCAGAGGTTAAAAACACAACATAACTCAGTCTGGCCCCTACTGTCTTTTTTTTTTTTAACCTTTATTGTTATTTTTTTAAGATTTTTATTTATTTGAGAGAGCGAGCATGCACACAAGCAAGGGGTAGGGGCAGAGGGAGAGGGAGAAGCAGACTCCCTGCTGAGCACAAAGCCTGATGTGGGACTCAGTCCCAGGACCTTGAGATCATGACCTGAACTGAAGGCAGATGCTTCACTGACTGAGCCACCCAGGCGCCCCAAGGCCCCTACTGTCTTGTCAGCATTGTCCACTCGCCCCTCCCTGACGTGGGGACATCTCTGAGGAGCATGAAGGCATTGGGAAGACCCCTGATGCTTCCCAGTGTCCAGTCCCCTGATGACCTACCAGTGAATGCAAAAATACAAAGAACTCCTCGCAAAATAACTTCTTAAACTCATCTGTACCCAACCAGGAACACACTCATGATGGAGGAAGCCATGACTGATGACTTTGCCTATTTTGAAAGGGGCTGTGCTGAGCAAGGAGCCAGGAAGTGGGGGGTCCTAGTTCCAGTTCTGCTCTTAAGTCCCTCCTTCAGCGAGTCTGGGGGCCACTCCTGATTTACAGACAAAGAAGCAGAGGCCACCAGCACAAATCCCTTCTGACTGTACGGTCACCTGCAACCCCTCTACAACTAACGAAGGGTTAAAAGAAGACCTACCCTTTAAAACGGGTAGAAGGTGGGGAAGGCTAACATCTATAGTATTCTGGAGCCTGGAAAGCACATGGGCAGGTGGTAACTGAGAGAGAAAGACCCAAGGCACTGAATGTGAAGCCGGCACTGGGGACGCAGAGACACGGAACCAGGCAGATACTCTGTGCCATTCAGCAGAAGACAGGATGGCTCCCCCCCACCTCTGATGAGGATACAGAACAGAGGTTAGCTAGACCCAGGGATACCAGAGTTAGGGGAGGGAAAAGAGAGCAATGACGTGAATGTGTGCCTATTAGATGCTGAGATGCCCAGTCCTCTTTTGTGCCCCAGGTCCAGGCAGGCTGACAGCCAGGCGCCCCCCTCCCCCGAGCAAGAAACTGGAAGGACCTTCTACGGGGGAATCTGACCAGCTCTACAGCAAAGGCCGGCAGACACTAACATTGGTACCACTTTCAGAGAATCCAGCCCGATGAGACAGCTTAGTCAACACACCTGCTTCAGATGTTTAAGCTTCCTGGCGACTTTGTATTCTCCATTCAAACTCGTGGTTGAGCCACAAGCCAGGATTTCTGGAAATTAGAGGAAGACCTCCAACAAGGAGGATGCAGACCAGAACACACAGAAAAACGTACCCTGTATGAAACTTGAGACCAAAATGGGAGAAAAGACAAAAAATCAGAGCAAACCCCCCCAAACCCCCACAGTTCTGACAGCCTCATGGACAAAAGAAATTACAAGTGTGAAATAAGGAAAGATTGTTACAAAAGGGAACCTTGGTGAACAAAGAAGAATTCTCAGAGAACGTGACAACAGAAATGAGAAATTCAGTGGAGCCATCAGGAGAAAAGTGAAGGAACTCTCTCAGCAGGACAGAAACACAAGCAGGTAGAAACGAAGAAAGAAAAATAAAGAAAATTAGAGGAAAAATCCAGGAGATCTTATATGCATACGAGGAGCTTCAAAAAGAAGAAAATAGAGGGGTAGGAAATTTAAAAAATTAAGAAAATTTCCCCAAACTCAAAGCATGAGTTTGCAGATTGAAAAGTCCCTGAGTGTTCAACACAATGGCTGAAAACAGACCTACCCGGGGGCGAATGATCGTGAATATACTGAGACAAAAGGGGACACTGAAGAGATTATAAGCTCCTAGAGAAAAGCACAGGCCATATACAGAAGATCAGGAATCAGAATTCTGGATTTCTCAACAATAACTGGAAACCAGAAGATAATGGAGCAAAGCCTTTGCAATTTTGAAAAGAGAAATTTACAATACAGAGTTCTAGGTCTGCTGACCTATCAGTCAAGCGTCGGGGTTAGAAAAAAGACTTGCTTAGCCACCCAAGGCCTTGGATATTCTGCCTCCCATGAGTCCTTTTCTTAGATACTGGAGGACGTGTTCCCCCCAAATGAGGTGGTAAGCTTAAAAAAAAAAAAAAAAAAAAAAAAAAAGGAAAATACAGGATATGAGAAACAGGGGATCCAATATAGACAAGAGGTGATTAGGGTCCCCAGAATGGGGAAAAGAAAGACTCTAATATGACACGTGTGCCTCAGGGCAAGCAGTCCAGACTGGAGAAGGTAAACTTCTCTAAGACAAGGAAATTAACAGAACCTGAGACATCTGAAGAGTTGGAAAAGCACTGAAGACAACTGGTATGGAGTCTGGGCTTTCATGAACGACAAATACGTGGAAAGCTATGCAAACGAAAGAATGAGGTGGTATTTATTACAAGGAAAACAGAGTTGTACAGAGAGGGAAAGCAAACACAGTATTGACATGGTCATACTACAACACTCCATCGAGATCAAAGCACAAGCACGCCGTAACAATAGCAGAGATGGGAGTGGGCGGTGGGGTGGGAGGAGTGCATGCATGCAGTGGGGGCGGGGTGGGGAAAACACAGAGAAATCTCCATCTCCCAAGGTGGGAAGCTAATGCCTAAACCAGAAAGATCAAGAAATGCCCCTGTTAGCATGCTCTGTAGAGATATGGAATTAAGGGCCAAGAATCAGCTAAAAGAAGGTGGTCGCATCCAGGGACAAGAGAGTGTCAAGGGAGGTGGACTAGGACCTGCTCTTTTCTCCTAACAAACTGTATACAACTATTTGTTAAACTTAGTGCCTATAATTTTGATACAAAACAATGAAAAACAAAAGGGCTGAGTGACCTGATGCCAAAAGGACCCTGAGGTTCCCTAAACTCTTTTAGGGAGAGCACTGTTGCTAAGACTGGAGAAACTTCGGGAGGGTGGGCAGGGAAAAGGCACACACTGGCTTGGCCTTGGCACGCCTGCCTTCTCTCCTGTCACAGCTCAGGGATGACAAAGGAAATGAACAGTCACGGCAGTGACTAGGGCACCAAACCCAGAGGTGCTCGCATATAAATAAAAGATGAAACAACTCTTCTCAGATGAAGTGTTTCAATACACAGAAGTATTCTTCCACTGTGATGAGGAACCACGGAAGGGAAGACGGCGACACGCTAGCACGCGAGCCCTCCAAGTGGCTGTCAGGATGACATTTTCTTTTCAGCCAAAGCCTTTGTTGAGAAAACAAGTCTGGCCCTTCTGATGCTCTTCTGTGACCTTCCACACACTAACTTTTAATATGGCTGGCCAGAAAGATAATGAGCCCCTTTACATCATTACATATTTCATCTTTATTACTTTATCCTTGAAAGCAGGCTATTAAATAATTACACTTTAGGTTAATATTATTCTGACTTGAGATCTTATCACTGCCTCCTAATTCCCTCATTACCCTTACCTAATCCCCCTCGACACCCACGACTGCCATGAGCTAAGAGCAAAGGGCTGGTTGCGTAGACGCATTTAGGGCACTTGCGGGGGGCGGAGTCTGTTAGTTTCTCTGACATGAGGGAGCGCTCAGCAGTGAGTTCCTGGCTGTGGACTTCCTCCCTGAATTACAGGGAGACAGCCGGCGACTGTGGGGATAATTCCATAGATCACAGAGGATGAAACAAAGGATCAACCCCCATCTTGCCTTGGGAGAAATTATATGTTACTCTTTGGGTATATTTGAGGTACATCAGAGAAGAACTTGAACTTGGGACTCTGGCAGAACCCGACCCCAGAGGACCCGAGGGTGGAAGAGGGATGGTGGGACCCTGGCAGAAGTTCATCCGCCATGGATCTCACATCCCCGGAGGCATATATTCCATATGGGATAACAAAGACAGCTCAGAAGGCAAATGGGAACACAGTGGGTGAGCCAAAGGGGGCACCGCAAAGGCCACAGCAGCTGAAGGTGGCTCAGAGGTGTGGACAAGCCCGTGTGCGGCCCTGTGTGGGGCCACATGGGCAGGAGCTATCTAGGGCGACAGACCAATGGGCACGACACTGGCTTAATCAGAGTAGAACTGGAGTATCATCGATGGGGACAAACCAAATGGATGGAGAGGGTAACTTCCAGGGGCCAAGAAGGCCCCAAATGACCTCTAGGCAGAGTGAGAGAGTCATGGGATCTTAAAGAGAATGACTTTGCTTGGCCACTGAGTCAAGGATCACTGTAGACTCAGTGAAGTCAAGATGAGCTGCTGAGCAGAAATGCAGTTTGATCTAAGGTCAGAGGGGCTGAGCCGGGCAGCAGGTCTGCAGAGGCTGGAGAATTCCCCAGAGGTGCTATTCATCTGAAGAGCTCTGAGGCAAGGGAAGCTGTGCTTAGGTTATGTCTAGGTAGGCTGGAGGTGTGAGCAAGAAACCGAGGTCCTGCCTCACTGTAATCTGAACACCCATCCATTATCGCTATGGTTTTGCATTTTAGGAATTTCTTGTTATGTTCTCTTAATTCCCTGAATGAGCCCGTCTGTGATTCAGCTAAACCATAAAGCAAATAAATTGCTTCACTCCTCAGGGAAGACTGAGAGGGAGAGGGGTCTCTCCAAAATTTTTTAAAAAGATTTTATTTATTTATTTATTTGGCAGAGAGAGAGAGAGAGAGAGAGAGAGAGAGAGAGATAGCACAAGCAGGGGGAGCAGCAGGCAGAGGGAGAAGCAGGCTCCCCACTGAGCAGGGAGCCCGATGCAGGACTCAAACCCAGGACCCTGGGATCATGACCTGAGCCAAAGGCAGACATTTAACCGACTGAGCCACCCAGGCGCCCCTCCAAGGAACTTTTTTTTCTTAAACCCAGGCGTGCCTAAGAATTTCTTGAAGAGCACGCTGAAGCCTAGATGAAGCCACACCCGGACAGGTATCCCTCTAGAGGTTTCATGAAGGAGGGCATGGGACTGGGAAGGCCACAGAGATGCCTCTACCACCGGCAAATCTTTCTCCCAGAGATGAGGCATGAGTGGCTGAAGTCGAGGGAAATAGAGATGAAGTCTTTCGGTGTAAGAATTAAGAGGCAGAAAATGGATAAAAGATGTTATTTTTGATAAGTTAGGCAATCCACAGTTGGCCAACATTCTGCCACTTTTTTTTCCCCAATACGACTTGTCCATACATTGGATCCATTAAAAAAAATCTTTATGCACAAAAGGCACCTAGAAATATTACCACGTACTAGTTCATAAAAAAAAAAAAGTATTACTCAGCCATAAAAAATAAAAAAAAGAAAAGAATGAAATCATGCCATTTGCAACAACACGGGTGGACCTTGAGGGTATTATGTCAAAGTGAAATAAGTCAGACCGGATGATCTCGTTTACATGTGGAATCTAAACGAAAGCAAAACACACACACAGAAGTCATAGATACGGAGAATACAGTGGTGGTTTCCGGGGGGAGGGGGGCTCGAGGGTCGGCTGAAATGGATGACAGGGGTCTAGAGCTACAAACTTCCAGTTATAAAAGAAGGAAGTCATGAGGGTGGGGATATAATAATAATATAATGTTCCAGCATGTTCACAGCACAGCAACAATATTGTAGGGCGACCTTGAAAATTGTGAAGAGAGTAAATCTTAAAAGTTCTCATCACGAGAAAAAAATTTTTTGGGCAACTTTGTATGGTGACAGATGGTACCTAGACTTATTTCAGTGACTGTGTTGCAATATGCATAATTATCAAACCATTAGGTTGTCCACTTGAAACTAAAATAATGTTACGTGTGAATCACACCTCAGTAAAAACAAAAATCTAAATACTCTACAATGCGTAATTCTCCCTTTTTTTAAATGTTAGTCACCATACAGTACATCATTAGTTTTTGACGTAGTGTTCCATGATTCATTGTTTGCATATAACACCCAGTGCTCCATGCGATACGTGCCCTCCTTAGCACCCATCACCGGGCTACCCCATCCCCCACCCCCTCCCCTCTGAAGCCCTCAGTTTGTTTCCCAGAGTCCACAGTCTCTCATGGTTCATTCCCCCTTCTGTTTACCCCCCCTTCATTCTTCCCTTCCTTCTCCTAACGATCTCTCTGCTATTCCTTATGTTCCACAAATGAGTGAAACCATATGATAATTGGCTTTCTCTGCTTGATTTATTTCACTTAGCATAATCTCCTCCAGTCCCATCCAACATCGGCCACAGCAACTTCTCTCATGACACATCTCCAAAGGCAAGGGAAACAAAAGCAAAAATGAACTTTTGGGACTTCATCAAGATAAACTCTTCTGCACAGCAAAGGAAACAGTCAACAAAACAAAGAGGCAACCCACGGAATGGGAGAAGATATTTGCAAATAACACTACAGATAAAAGGTCGGTATCCAAGATCTATAAAGAATTTCTCAAACTCAATACCCAAGAAACAAATAATCAAATCAAAAAATGGGCAGAAGATATGAACAGACATTTTTCCAATGAAGACATACAAATGGCTAACAGACACATGAAAAAATGCTCAACATCATTAGCCATCAGGGAAATTCAAATCAAAACCACACTGAGATACCACCTTATGCCAGTCAGAATGGCAAAAATGGACAGGGCAAGAAAGAACAAATGTTGGAGAGGACGTGGAGAAAGGGGATCCCTCTTACACTGTTGGCTGGAATGCAAGTTGGTACAGCCAGTTTGGAAAACAGTGTAGAGATCCCTCAAAAAGTTAAAAATAGAACTACCCTATGACCCAGCAATTGCACTACTGGGTATTTACTCCAATGATACAGATGTAGTGAAATGAAGGGCCATATGCACCCCAATGTTCGTTCCTTCATTCGTTCATTCATTCATTTATGGGAGAGGGAGAGAGAGCAAGTATATGTGAGCATGAGCGGGGTGAGGGGCAGAGGGTGGAAGGAGAGTGAACCCTAAGCCAACTCCCTGCTGAGTGCGGAGCTGGACATGGGGCTTGATTCCACGACCCTGAGATCATGACCTAAGCTGAAACCACGAGTCAGAGGCTCAACTGACTGAGCCACCCAGGCGCCCCGCATATTCCCCACTTAGACTCTGATCTCCAGGAGGAGAGGAATCACGTGTGCCCCTAGCACTATGTCTGGCGTGTTTGGGGCTCAATGAATATTTGTCGAATTTATGAAGAAATGAATAAAAGATGGAGGAAGAAACTGTGAGTGTTCTCTGAATTAATGCTGAATCCTAAATTATTCCTCATAAAATGTCGGATATTTGAGAAATTCACTTCAATTTCCTGCCCATGCCAAAATATATGAAGGATCATTTGAAAAGCTAATCACTTCAGAAGCAATTCTACGATTTGTCAAAAGAGGGAAAAAAAGGCATCCAGTAAAATCCAGGTGCAGACTATGTGATGTAAATCCTTTTTTTATTTTTTATTTTGCTGGGGTTGGGGAGGGGAAGCTAAGCCAACAGGAATATTATGAAGCTTCTATCAAGCTCTAATTTTCTCTGCAGGTGCCTCAGTCACAACGGGAAAGGGATGTGACACCACTCGTAGAATCGCCTGTCATCCCAGCAGGCCTCAAATGGTCCTAATTCCCCAAATGAGATCTTCTCTCGGGAGGCCGGGTGACCAGGCAGGGTTTTGCTTCAGGATCCCGAGGAGAGTTCTTCTCCCCCAAACATATATCCTCATTTGCTTGGTGACCTAGTTTCCTGCCACTGGGGAAAAAAGTTGACTAAATCCTTTTCTTCGTTGTCAGAAGGAAGAAAGTGACACCATCTCCACAGTCCCTCATGCGTGTTTACTCCAGACTGAGTTATATTCAGTTGATGAGATGGGGTGTGGGGAGTATTACTGGCAATAAAGTAAAAATGTCTTGCTAGGGCACGGGTGACAGATAGCCTGCCCTCAAAATGTATCTGCTGCCCTGTCAGAGGGGGTCTCACCTGGATTCCCCGGGCTTACTAACCTCCCTGTGGACTTTGTGAGCTGAAGAACCTTTTTATCTATCCCATGCGCCTGCGATTAGCAGAGACATTTCTAGGAGTATTTATAACCAGCATCCGCTCCAGCGCAGAACCCGGGAAACGGTTATCGACGGTTGGACAGACTTGCTGGTGAAGACTGGGGTCTCCCATTACACAGATGATTAAAAAAAATTACAGCTCTTTGACATACTGTTATTCTATTGGCATGGTAATAAATTGGCTCTGTGATTCCTTTTACTGTCTAGAGTCTACACTGATTCCCGCTCCTGCCCGCACACTCTACCTTTGTCAAGCTTGGATCTTTGTAATCCTTTTTTTAAGAGGTCTCGCATCTTTCTTGTTCTTTGCCCCGTGTTGTGCGGCTGTCATTTACATTTACTTGTTTCGACTCTGCCTTGCGATGCTGGGGCCAGGCGTCGGCACACTACCTTCCTCAGGCTCCTTTGGCAGGAGATGAGGGGGCGGGAGGAGAGAAGCCTTTGGTCCACTTCTCTCTCATTTTTTCTTTCTTTCTTCTGAGGGTCTAGTCCCTGGCGGCAGCTGTGGCCTGGCCACTATCCCAGCAATGTCAGTGATGTCCTCCTCCGATGTCCCTACTCTTCAGGTGGCCGCTGGTCCCCGGCGGCGGGGGGGGGGGGGTGCTCCTGCAGGAGTCTGGCTTCTGTACAGTGGCAGGGCGCATGTCTGGAGCTCCTGCCTGGAGTTACCTACCTGGGTTTCTAGAACGTTGCCTTTCACGTGTCCAGCTATACTCGGTAACCAATTCTCTTTACTAAACTCTTGTTTGAAATTCCAAGTGTGTTTTCCATTTCCTTGACTGGATGCTGACTCACAGAGTACTCCGGGATGGCCTTTTTTTTTTTTTCTTCTTCAATTTCTAACGTCATTTTATTTTTTATTTATTTTTTTATTATAATAATATTTTTTTATTATATTATGTTAGTCACCATACAGTACATCCCTGGTTTTTGATGTAAAGTTCCATGATGGCCTTTTGACCAAAACAATTAAGTCTTGCCCCTTATGGCGGAACTTACAGGAAGCTGCAAGGTGCTGGGTATGGAATCACTGGATTATTTTATTTTAACAAACACTTTGATGGTGCTTACTAGGTACAGGTGGGGCAAAATAAGTGCTTTCCAATGACTATCTCAACCAGTCTTTATAACGACCATTTGGGGCAGGAGTATAATAATCCGTATTTCACAAGTGAGGACACTGAGGCACATAATGGTACAGTAACTTGCTCAACGTTAGAGAGCTAAAGGGGGCTCTTTGGGGGCTAATACTTTAACTGGTGATTTATAACGATGAGCGTGCAAGAGAAAGGCCTGGCCGGAGGTGATGAATGCTGGTGGCGACGGTCTGTCTGCAAGGTAGGAGTCACCAGACTAAGAACCATAAAAGCACAAAGGGTCTGCAGAGGTGGGATTCAATCCCCAGCACCCACAGGAGGGCTTGGAATGACATCCAGGACCAGCAGGCAGCCGCCGTGTGCCAAGGAGACACCACAGATGATATGCTGTCCCTCCGTTAAGGTTATGGTTGGAGAACCGGAATTACCAGAAAGTTCTGGCAACCCACCTTCTTCTCCCCTCATCTTGTAAGCAACAAATGTCCCTTCGTAACCTTACCTTGTCAACAGAAGATACGGGATTTTTGAAATCAAGCAGAAACGTATCTCACAAAAGTCTCTTCTCTATGATCATGTAACCATGAAGTGTACTTGAAGAGCTGGAAATAAAAACTCGAGGAAAGAGCTGTTTCAGGTCGCTTGTGGATTTAAGTTCGTATGTCATATTTTTAGTGTTTGAACACTCGGGCTCTAACATCTTGAGGAGCGGAAAATCCACACTTAAAATCACATAAAAAGAAAAGGTAAAGCAGACGAGGAAGAATAGACCTTGTGTAGGGGTTACCAAATTTCCATGAAAAGCATCATTTCAAGGGCAAGTGTCTGAGACGGGACGACAGGGGAGATGGCGGCGGGTGAGGGGCTGAGGCTCTGTATCTGTGCTGCGCCTGGAAACCATGGCTCCACTTGGCAGCCATCTGACCTCGGGGAAGTGACCCGATGTTGTGAGCATGCCTCATCCACAAACTGGAGGTAAGAAATATGATGACCTTACAGGGTTGCTGGGAGCATTAAATCCCTCTGACGCATGGAAGGACCTGAACACGGACCCTTAATAAGGTCCAAGAATTAGCTATTATTATAGTATTATTATCAGATGATTATTGATGGTTTGAAGTTGTCTACTGCTTTGATAGAAAAGTTTCCATAGCCATGATGTTCTTTAAAAAAAAAAAAAAGATTTATTTATTTATTTGAGACGGAGGGGAGGGGCAGAGGGTAAAGGGGAGAGAGAATCTCAAGCAGACTCCATGCAGAGCACAGAGCCCAATGCAGGGCTCGATCCCACGACCCTGGGATCATGACCTGAGCTGAAACCAACAGTTGGACGCTCAAGCGACTGCACCACCCAGGCGCCCCGCCATGATGTTCTTAATAAGCAAACTTAGCCAACAACTTCTAGAACAAACATCACGGGCAGGCATTCATAAGCACGCCACTTTGTCTAACAGAAATACTTTAGTCGTTAAGCAGCAAAAAGGTCGCTCGGTTCTGGAGGCAGCATTCATGTTAGGAACACTGGGCGCATCACCCGTCTGTGCACGGCACACACGGCAAGGACAAGAGCGGAAGGACAGGATGCTGTTAGTCAAAGGGTGGTATGGCGGAGAGAACGGAGGCTTGGGCCCCAGAGCCCTGCGTTCCAGTTACATCCTACTAGCACACCGTGTGACCTTGTGGCAGTGTGTCACAGAACGCACGTGTCTTTTAGACAAGTCGGTAAGATAACGGGTCCCTCCACCCCGGCTCCACTCCTCTCCCGGGTTTATGAGACTCTAAGAGCAGGAAGAAAAGTGCACAGAACTGCAGATCCCTGGGGTCAGCCCCGGAGATCCACGATCCGGACTTATCCCTTAGGGGGCCTCTGCCAGCTGTCCTTCTCTTGCAAATGACAGTGGCATCTCCTCTGACATAAATGTGCTTCTTAGAACACTCCACATGCCTCCTGGGGAAGCCAGGTATTGGAAACAGTCACTAGGAAAACAGGAGGCCGGCCAGGGCATGAAGGTAAAGGCAGGCTTGATGGGGAAGCTGTAAGTATGCTGGGACGCATGCAGTGGGGTTTTCCATACTCAGGCACGATCAGAGCATCAGCTTTGCTCCCAGCGGTGCAGGAAATCACGAAAAGGATTCATAGTCACGCGTGTAGTGAATTTCCACACTAGAGTGTTCTTAACTTTGAGATAAAACACGTTTCCTCTGTATTTCTTAGTGCTCAATTTATACCTCCTCTGAAAGAAAAGAGCTCTTACTAGGAAAGACGAATTCAAGGATCGAAAACGCAGGATTTAAATCCCACCCTCTGACCAGGAAGGATGTACCCACAACACATTGCCTCCATGTCTATGAACTTCAAGCTCTAATACTGAGCTGTCCAGTGGAGCATGAAAACAGGTCCTCCCGATCATCCGGTTAAATATATGCTTTAAAAATACTATTTTTTCTTTGCTTCCTACTCAATTTTTGGAGCACACTTAAAAAAAAGAACAGATTACTATCAGAGTTTTTGCAGTTACAAAGAATAATCCCTAAAAAATGGGAATAATTTGAAGAGACAGCAGTTTTCCCACAGCAATATATAATTTAGGTGTGGAGACAGCCCGGCACTAATCGGCACCTTTCAGAGTTAAGGATTCTAAAAAGACTGACAGAATGACACCTGCTCTTGAAGTATTTACGGCTTATTTAAGGGCAGATACGTAGGGCTTAGTGTTGAAACGGAAAAAACAGGACACCCTGCCTTCACAGAAAAACGACTCAGAGATAGAAAAACCTAACATGTGAATTAGAACATCAATATTCAACTCATTTCCTTTCCAGGCTATTTGGATTAGGTTGGAAACTTAGTAGGCCAGAAGAGACTTAGAATCATGTTTGTTTATCTTCTCAAGAGACCCCACATAGGTCTAGGAGGGCTCTAATGGGGGAAAAAATGCTAGAAAGTATGACAACTTCTATTCAGTTTGCTGGTAAGGTCTCCCTATTGAATAATTCGGGTTGGGCATGGTGGGGGGAGGTAAGGGTACTGATCCCCAGGAGTTCACACGTTATTAATTTCTCCTGAGCACCTCTGTGTCTTTTTTGCACCTTTTCCTTACGACTGACTAAGGCAGTGGTTGAGATGGGAGGCATGACTTTGGCTTGTCTTCTCTCTCCAGGCTCCAATCAGAAGTGCCCAGGGGGGCAGGTAGGCAACCTCACCGATGAACAAAGCAGAAGGTTCCATGCTTCTCCCCTCCACTGGTAAATGCTGAGAGGCCACAGAGCCAAGTGGGGTCCAAACTAGTGATTTTTCAAAAGGACCTGGGTATTTTAGTGACACTGCTTGATTTTTAAATGATGGCTTATTTAAAAAACATTCTGGGGTCACCAAAATACTTCTCACTGGCTTGCGTTCCAATGGCAGGGCACCTGCTTGGTTGTGGCCACGGCTGTAGGGCTGTCGGTGGGCCAGTTCAGTGGTGTCATCTAGGAGTGATTTCCTGATGTCCAGCCCAGAGCCTTTTCACGGACTTTGCAAGCACCTAATTCCTTGTATCAAATCCCTTTCTGCTTAAGACCGGGTGGCTTCTTGTTCTTGTAACTGAACCCGACTGTCAGCTAAATATAACATATCAAATGACAACTGGGAGAGGCACCTGGGTGGCTCAGTCTGTTAAACATCTGCTTTCAGCTCAGGTCATGATCTTGGGGTCCTGGGATTGAGTCCTGCATCAGGCTCCTTGCTCTGCCCCTCCCCTTGTGCATGCGTCCCCCCCCCTTCTCTCTCTCTTGCGTGTGTGCACGTGCGAAAATAAATAAAGAAAATCTTGAAATTACAACTTGGAGATACAATGCCAAGGGAGATTTATCTCAAGTCACTTCAAAAAGAGAAAGGGAAAAATACCGCAGATAACACTAATGTTTTTCCCATCCAAATATATACGAAAACCAGTATCATCATAAATAAAAGTACCAAGAATTATACCACAGTCCAGGAGCATGCAGAGGTTGCCCCCACAGCGGTCAGGACGGAGGCGGTTCCGGATGGTGGGGGAACCTTATGAACACCCAAGAACTGAATACTCCTGGCCAAGAGTCTGGATATTGACCCACAACCACTGCCATCAAAAAACCCCAAAAACCAAAACCAAAACCAAAAGACAAGCAAAAAACCCTTTTATTCTTGTGCTGAAAACTCTAGAAAATAACTTAAGAGCAAGCATATCCAGTTATGTGCCCCTGATAATGAGAACAGTAGCAAACAGTAAGAAACCACCATGGCTTCACACAGAATTGTTTCTGACCTTGCAAGGAGCCCACTATGACTTTCCAGCCATTTCTCGAGCCGCTATTTGTATTTGAGAGCAAAACAATGGTGTTTAGCTCTACCCCAGAAATAGGAAAGCTGTTGCTAGACTAATTTACGTAACAAATTCGAACATTCAAGGTACACAGCAGTGTAAGGTATAGGTCACATTAAATTCTTCTAACCCAAGGAAGCTAACCACATTTCTTTTACAGTTCAGATGAGCTGAAGAGCTTATGATGGAGCCTGATTTGTTGGCCCTTCCAGCCGAGCTATCTAAACGGAAGCCCCCTAAGATGGATGGCTCACCGTGTTACCTGTTTCACTCCTCCAGACCAAGGCGGGCTGCTTCACCTGCTCCCCACCCCCCAGCCTGTATCTAGCGGAGAGGGAAGGGAATGGCAACAGAAAGCAATTTCTACAGATGCTCCAATGACCAAACCTTAACTTGCCCAAAGGCCACGCTAGAATCTGCAAACATGCACATGTTACAAACGAGTCTACCGTACTGAGTCCTCTTTCTGGAAGGGAGCCACACTGTATTCCTGGAGGTGAAAAACGACGTACCGTGTAAGAAGCAGTTCGCCCACACAAATATGACCTTGATTCTTGAGAGCTAGATTTCTAACAAGAGCTAGTTCCCATTTAACGGATAATTATCAAGAACATACACCGTAGTCCCTGCCCGGCGACTGGAGCCAGTCACAAAACCGCATATATGGAAAGAGAGGAAATCGAACAGCGGAGCCCACCAACCACACTGTGATCTCTTTGCAAAGATAGCATCTTCTATTATTGGAATCAATGTCTGACAACGTTTTGTTCAAAAAGCAAGCCTATCTAACAACCAATCCACTCTCTATTTAAGAAATCGCAGTACCCACCCAACACTCAAATGTTCAACCATTACATGTCTGAGAGTCCCCGCATTAGTGGCCCATTGCTGCTGTAAGATTAGAAATTATCATAAACTTAGCGGCTTAAAATGACACAACTTACTATCTTGCAGCTCTGGTGATCCGAAGTCCTAAAATTCAAGGTGTGGAAGAGCTGTCTTCCTCTGTGAAGGCTCCAAGGGAGCATCTGTTTCTTTGTCTTTTCTGGTGTCTAGAGGCTGCCTGCATTCCCAGGCTCACGGCCCCGTCCTCCAACTTCAAAGCCAGCCGTGGGGCACCTTCCAATGTCTCTCTCCACCCTCCGCTTCTGGAATCCCTTCTCTTTCTCTGACTCTCATCTTCCTGTCTTCCTCTGACAAAGACCCTGTGTATAATTAGACTTCACTGCTTGAGGACAGACTGACATACAGTTAAGGATTTTTAGGAAGGACACATTTAATGTAAACACTCGTAGCTTCCTTGTGGGTTCTGAATTTTGTGTGACTCAGTGATCTATGAAGAAACGTAAGCATGAAGTTGTCTACCACTGGAGTGTTACTAAGACAATATATATCTATTTTTAAAAAGACCCCGTGATTTCATTGGGACACCCTGAATATTTCAAGACACCCTTCCCATCTCAGGATCTTTAATCGTGTTGGCAAAGTCCCTTTTGCTATATAAGGCGACACGTCCACAGGTTCCAGGGATGAGGACAGGGACAACTTTGGGGGGCCATCATTCTGCCTATCACAGTCACTACGGTCACTCAAACAAAAAGAGAATATTCAAATATTTTTGCTGCTATTGGCAATATTAACCAAGAGTACTTGCTTAAAAAATCCATTCATAAGAAATTATTAGAAGAAAAATGATGAAAGACCAGTCTTCTTCCCTAGAACCAAGTATATAATTTCTATAGGACATAATGATTAACTGTGGAGAAAAATAAGGAGGTTTTTTCCCCCAGACGTGCTTCTTGCCACAGTAAATAATCAAGCATGTTGTCTTTCTTTTACTTACAGGGCAGGTGACAGTCACATCCTGGGTGCTAGGGACAGCATGCTTTCAATTCAGAGATACCCGTCTAGCTGGGATGCTGGTGTGGTAACAGCTGGATTGGTAATTCGATCGCGCTACCTCTCACCTGTTTGAATAGAGTGCAGTCCTGTCGTGCGGACAATGTTCATCGACATATACGGAAGAAGACGAAATAGTGGTTGCCAAGGAAGCAGCTTCAAACAGTGACGGGGTGCTGGGCACCAGGTCCGGCCTGTGTCGGGATCCCAGTGCTGGATAACAAAAGCACAACACACACGCGTGAATCTCCGTAATAAATGCTGCCTTCAGATCTGTAATCACTTCAATCCACTCCAAAGCATTCGCTTTACATATCAGGTGGCAAATTAAATCATGAATTCACTCTGCTCTTCTGAACTGCCCCAGACAAGTAAAATAGCTTCTTGCAAACAGGTTAACGGGAAAGGAAACGGCATTAATTTACAAAATGGCTTATGGAGACGACATTATGAATGTTCTTTTAAAAACCTAATAAAGTGATTTACTGTTTCAAAAGATGACATAAAAAGCTTGAAGGAGCTTAAGGAGATAATTCAACAGAGATCAGCAGGATGATTGGCAAATGTAGAAACACACAGGGAACCTGCTTTCCCTCCCAGGAGATGCACGTATCTATCATCCTCAATTTAGATCTAAGTACTCCGACTTTTTAACACCCAGGAAACAAATGCTTCCCAGACTAACAGCCAGCTCTCTCTCTCTCTTTTTAAAAAAGATTTTATTTATTTGAGAGAGAGTGAGAACAAGAGTGAGAAAGAGAGAGAGAGAGAGAGAGAGAACGAGCAGGGGAGGAGGGGCGGAGGGAGAGGCAGAAGCAGGCTCCCTGCTCAGCAGAAAGCCCAGCTTGGGGCTCGATCCCAGGACCCTGCGATCATGACCTGAGCTGAAGGCGGATGCTTAACTGACTGAGCCACCTAGGTGCCCCAGCCAGCCATCTCTTAACCCCCTTTGTGCCCATACACATCTTTGAACATCATCCATGGAACTTCTTGGCCTCCTATTTTAAGAGCCAAGGTTGCTTTTTTAAAAATGAGAAAACTCGGGGCGCCTCGGTGGCACAGCGGTTAAGCGTCTGCCTTCGGCTCAGGGCGTGATCCCGGCGTTCTGGGATCGAGCCCCACATCAGGCTCCTCCGCTATGAGCCTGCTTCTTCCTCTCCCACTCCCCCTGCTTGTGTTCCCTCTCTCGCTGGCTGTCTCTATCTCTGTTGAATAAATCAATAAAATCTTAAAAAAAAAAAAAAAGAGAAAACTCCTATTTCCTTTTTAAAATGTAGGTGCCTGGGGTGCCTGGGGTGCCTGGGTGGCTCAGTTGGTTAAGAATCTGCCTTCGGCTCAGGTCATGATCCCAGGGTCCTGGGATCAAGCCCCACGGAGGGCTCCCTTCTCCGAGAGGAGCCTGCTTCTCCCTCTCCCTCTGCATGCCGCTTCCCCTGCTTGCGCTGTCAAATAAATAAATGACATCTTAAAAAAAAATAAAATGTGGGTGCCTGCAAAAATACTTATGCAGGAAAGCAGAATATTCAAGGCTGAACAGTGTGACTCACGCCCACTCTCTCTGTGTGGATTCTTTCTTTTTCTTATTGGGAGATCATTTTTAATCATCCTCACCTAAACATTGGACAAATTCGTACCCCTTATTGCCCAGCCTGTCAGAGATAGTGTTTTAGTGACAGATCCAGTCACCAAGAACAGACTTGCTTTAAAAATACACACGCAAGTGCCCCATGCAAGAGCGCGGTGGACATAATAGTTATGCATGAGTCCTGTCCGTCAAATTTTGTAGCTGCGCTCACACTTTTTTTTTTAAACCTAGGGAGATATTTTATTTTTAAATTTTTATGAAATATAATTGCTACAGACAGTGTATTAATTCTAGGTGTCCACCATATATACTGTGAGATGACCACCATGAGCTAGCGAACACCCATGACCACATACAGTTACAACATCTTTTTCCTGCAATGAGAATTTTTAGGATCTACTCTCTTAGCAACTTTCAAATATACAATAGACTTTTGTTAACTAAAGTCACCATGCTGGACTGTGGATTCTTTTTAATCCTTCTCAATTTAGATTCCCCTAAACTCAACTAAGACAGACGATAATAAATACAACACAACTTTAAGGTGCTTCTGGGATTCCTTTACAGGCAATGACAGGCTCAAAATTATGCATTTTTAGGAAGCGTATGAATGGAAAACAGTCCTAATAGGCACTACTGCATGAGTGCAAGGCTATGTATTTGGGGTTTGAAGAGGTGTAGACGGAGGAGTACAGCGCGGGGGCTAGGCACAGAAGGGCTGGACTCCAGACCAGGAGACTGGACACACTTTAAAACGTGTGGGATGGTGCAGCTTTGCCTCTGATTCAGGTCAAAATAAATTATTGCCGGGGCGCCTGGGTGGCACAGCGGTTAAGCATCTGCCTTCGGCTCAGGGCGTGATCCCAGCGTTATGGGATCGAGCCCCACATCAGGCTCTTCCGCTATGAGCCTGCTTCTTCCTCTCCCACTCCCCCTGCTTGTGTTCCCTCTCTCACTGGCTGTCTCTGTCGCATAAATAAATAAAAAATCTTAAAAAAAAATAAATTATTGCCGTGATGAATAACAGATGGTAATAGTATAAAAACACGAGTAACTGAAGTGCTCTACATGCAAAAATTAGAAAGGCTTCAATGTAATACAACAGCTGGCTAGCGATCTTTAATATACTTGGCTCCACCTTCTTATTAAATACAGAGGAAAATACTCACATGCTCAATCATGGTGAAAAGTGCATCTGAAAAATAACCTGCCTTCAGAGTTTAATGAATTGCTACTCAACTTAAGGCAGATGGAGCTGGACTAGAAAGGCTCACGGAGACTCTGGTCTTGACTTCATGAGCCAGAGACTACGTGAGTGATACAACACAGAGAGACACAATCTGTCCAGGGACTTGGGCCAGGCACTGGGGAGCTGAGCCCCAATCTTTAAGGAGCTCTCTGAAGCAGACAGCTGTTTCCTCAAGCTCTTATATCCTTTGGTTTTTTTAAAAAAACTAGCATGGTGGACAGAATTCTAGGATGATCCCCAGTGACCCGCATGCTTGTATCATCGCCCTTTGAGTGTGGGTGGAACTGGTGAACATGATAGGACTCCTGTGATTACTGCATCTTACAGGGCAAAAGGAATTTTGCAGATGTAACTAAGGTTATTAATCGGTTAACTTCAAGTTAGTCAAAGAGGATACTATCCAGGTGGGCCTGGCCTAATCACTTGAGCCTTTTAAATTTGTCGTCTGGAGGTCAGAGATCTGAAGGGAGAGAAGGACTGATTTGTAAGAAAGTCTTGGTATAAAGATGGAAGGGGCTGCCGGGCAAGGAATGTGGATGGTCTTGGTGGGGCTGGACATGGTCCGCAGCTATCAGACAGGAAGGCATGGGGACGTCTGGCCTACAACCACAGGAAGTGAATTCTGCCAACCACGTGATGACCTTGGAGGAGGATTCTTCTCCAGCACTTTCAGATGAGAATGCAGCCCAGCTAACACCTTGATCCCAGTTTTTGAGACCCTGATAAGCTGGGCCCAGAGAACTGAGGTGAGCCTTGCCAGACTCTGACTTACACACAGTGGGCTAATAAATGAAGGTTCTACTTAGCTGCTGACGTTCTGAGTAATTTGCTACATGGCAAGAGGAAATGAATACACCCCAGAACACTGACAGTGGCACAGAAGAGAGGATTAAAAACTCGAGGGGAATTTGGCGATGACTTGGTGCACTATGAAAAGGGAAGCCCCCAAGTACAGAGCATTATAAAACTGCCAAACACTGCAGCAAACTCTGTACATTGAGAAAACTATCCGGATAAACTCATTTTAAAAATAGTACGTTAACATTTTCAAAGAATATGCTCAGTAGGTTTTTCTTTGACCTTCAGAGGCCTTTTTGGGTAAAGTCCGTTGAAAAATGAAGCAATGGGTTATGTAGTGAATATGTTATACCCCCTTCCTCCCCCCCAGATTAAGAACTGAACTTGCTGCTTTAACTTCAGCAGTCATACAGTGCACACTAGTTCAAAGTTTAACTAATAGTTTAAAAATCAGTTAATCCTATTTCCCGGACCGCAGACACCTTGCCGTCTTATGCGTGTTCTAAGAAGACCAGGCCGTGTGGTAGGGGAGATGCCGGAGCGGGGAGGCTTAGGGAGAGAGGAGCAAGGGCGGTTCATGAACTCTTTTGCCGAAAGCACTAAATCTGGGTGGATGGATGGAAGATGAGAAAGAAGGAAACCCCACATGACACAGGTGGATAGGCGCTATCGAAGGGAACAGGAATTACACCCTACCCCAACCACTCTCGAGGAAAGGAAAGCCCAAGAAGAGATCAAATCTAATCGAAGGAGAAGAAATTTTCAGGAAGTGTTGGGATTCCCAAAAGAACATAGTGATAAAAAAACAACGTCTAAAATGTCATTTCCTCTTCTAGGATTAGAAGAGAAAAAAGCCTCATGATCAAGTACACAAACAAGGAAACGTATGTGATAAAATTCAACACTCACTCCTGATAAAAACTTTTAGCAAACCGGGAATAAAAAGGTACTTCCTTGACCCGATTACTGGTATCAAATACAGCAAACTTCTTTCTCAACAGTGAAACACGAGAGGCATTCCCTTTAAAATCACGACAAGGCAAGGCTGCCCACTATCACCACTTGTACTCATCATTGTTCTAGGAGTCCTAGCTGGCAGGTGAGCAAGGAAGGAAAAGAAGGGAGGGCTACACAGGAGCAAGAAACAGCCAGAAAACCCAAGTCTTAAAAAGACACTATTTGAAAAGACCAAAAATACACGTCTATGTCTCTATCTCTATATCCATTTGAGAATAAATCTAACAAAAGGGAGGTGTATAGGACAGGCGAGAGGAAAGCTGTAAAACTTTTATTAAACTCATTAAAGACCTAAGTAAATGGATAATTCATTGTTACATTGTATAGATACGTATAAGGGTGTGTATATACATATGTATATAGTACATATGTGCATCTGAAACACACACACACACACACACACACACACACACACACACACACACCTGTATGCATGCACAGAACAAGGTCCAATAGTAAAAACCGAAAGATGTTCAGATTTGTTACCTCCCAGTAGTGGGGCTTTGGATCTTTATTTCTAAATATCTTGGTATATCTTCCAACTTTTTTTTTTTTTTACTATCAACTACATATTATTTATGTGTTTTAAAAATTTGTAGTAACTGTGTCATACTCTTTTGAGTATGAGTTAATAGACTTGGTTTCTTTCTTTCTTTCTTTCTTTCTTTCTTTCTTTCTTTCTTTCTTTCTTTCTCTCTTTCTCTCTCTCTCTCTCTCTCTTTCTCTCTCTTTCCCCCTCTCTTTCTTTCTTTCTTTCAAGTTCTATGCCCAACGTGGGGCTTGAACTCACAACCCCGAGATCAACAGTGGCATGCTCCACTGAGAGCCAGCCATGTGTCCCTCCCCACCTTGTTTCTTACAGCAGGTATACTCTCACTGTTCTACTGTGAATTACGTCATCTATATGAACCAAATCAGAAGGACTTCTTTTCTTCTTTTTTTTTTAAGTTACGTGTCTTTACCTTCTTCGTCAAGGCTGCTGAAACTCTGCCCTTCAGTCAGCAAGTCACGCTTCTCGTCCTTCCACTCCTGGCTAATTGAGGACACGATCTCTTGCGAGGTTGCCTTCAGCGCAGCGATGGAGTTGCAACGTTTTTTAGAAGGCGAGGCCTTCAAGGCTAGACAGGAAGGAGAAAGGAGAGACAAAGATACTTAGTGGAAAACCACATTAATTTTTTTTATTAAATTAAGATTTTACTTATTAACTTCTTACTCATTATTTTAGCAGAATGCAAGACACTTTGTTTTATATATAGAAGGAAAGGGAAATGAAACTTTTTGTGTTTGGGCAATTTTATCTGTCCAGATGACTTGACTTCAATGAGAAGATTCTAGAACACATGTGAACAGGAATACGTCTCCAGATGTTGAATTCAAGTCCTACCCGAGGTAAGATTCAAATGTTCTGTTGCTAAAGGACAGTTTTTCTGTTCTCCAAGCAATGTTTTTCTAGCAATTGGAGGAGGTTGGGTGGGTTGGTAAATGCAGATGGTAAAGCGAGGAGAATTCTCATGACCCTGGTTTTATTAACTTGGGGACTGGGAATTTCTAAACATGCCAATGTTTAATCTTATACTCATGAAGCCTAATTTAGCCAAGTTACTTCTGGTTGCTTTTTGCTTTTTAAGTGACTTTCCACTGAAATTTCCTGCCCTCTGGGTCTTTTCTAGGTCACAGCTACGTCAGATGTTATCATTCACTCCCGACCGTCCAAACTGCATTCTCCAACTTCAGGAGTGTGTTGGGAACCTGAACCAAGGCAAATGGACTTCACCATCCATCCTGCTCGCTGAAGGCTGTCCCTCTACCTCTGATACGTCAGTGGGAGTGGCTCTGGCTGCAGCCACACCATTCCCATTTCTATGCAGGCTTCACTGCAATAATTCTTGGCTTAACACCGTTAGAGAATTTCCTTGGAGCGGAGGGAGCGAGGGAAGTTGAGGCTTGTCTATGCGTCCCCTGAACTGTTTCTGGCAGAGCCTCTCCTCCGCCTTTGGAGGTTTGCACAGAGGGGAACCTGACAGCCCATGCATTAGAGGAATTGTGTCTGGCCTTGGGAAGCTTTCCAGAGCCTAGAGTACGATGCTCACCTGGGGACTGCCCACAGCAGCCTGCAAGAACTTACCTGGACAAGGACTTTGGGACACACTGATGGGGAAAGAATAGTGGGCATTCTCTCCACTTAGAAGGGAAGGTTTGCGTGTCCTGTGAGCAGTCTTAGAACCATAATAATATAATCATCATCATAAGTAACTCCTAGAGAGGGCTTTAGGGCACACAGGCCAACAGCTACACTCCGTATCTCAAACCACCTGCCGTTGTCTGGGGGAGGTGGGCCCTTTCACAGGTCCAACAACCGGGACTGGAAAAGCTGCGACCTGCTCAAGGCCCCAGAGCTAGAGAGCATGAAACCCCAGGTGTCTTCCTTCTGTCTGAAGTTGTCTAAACTAGTGTTCATTTCCTCTCTCTAGAGGATTCTATTTCCTGGCTGATGTGAAGGGGAGAAAAGATAAAACCAGGGTTAGTTGTTGTTGTTGTTGTTTTGAGGGGAGGGCATTTTGAGTGTTTAAAAACTGACCAAAATGGATTTTAATGGAAAGTGGACCAAGTCAGTCACATTTTCCTTAATTCCTCATCTTACCGAAACAGCAGCGACACCTGCTTTCCAGGAGTGAGGGGACTGCGCACATTGGCTTCTGCTTTAACATTCTGTCTGCTCACTTTTACGAACCCTCAGCTCTCGTCTTCCAACAGAGTATTTGAAAACTTTTAAGTTAGAGGCTCTCAAATGTGGTTTGGGGATTACGAGAGGCCCCCGAGACCCTCGTAGAAGGTCTGCAATCCTAAAACTATTTTCAGGGATACCTGGCTGGCTCCGACCAGTACAGCGTGTGACTCTCAATCTCGGTGTCGTGAGTTCAAGCCCATGTTGGGGGTAGAGTTTACTTAAACAAACAAATAAATAACTGTAAAAAAACCTATTTTCATAATGATATTAAGACACAAATTGCCTTTCTCATTCTTTCTTACAAGGTTCCTACATGCCACATGACCTCTCGCCACAGACTGAATTCAGAAGCAGATGTGAGAATCCAGATGTCATCTATGAACCAGAGTTGGGCATTGGAAAAAATGAAGAACGATGCCACTTTTCTCACGAACTTATTTGTTTTAGAAAATATTACTTTTCATAATTGTTTTTCACGTGAAAACTTTTTTTTTTTACCGTTTTGTTGAACATGGCTTGTTTTACCATGCCATGTTTAATTATTACTTTGTGAGAATTAACGAATACTTGAAATTTTCCTCAATTTTAAATTCTGATATGGTACATATTGCTGGATATAGTCCACGTGTGTGAAAGTCTCTTGAGATCCTCAATCATCAGAAAGAGTATAAAGTGGCCCTGGGACCAAAAGGTTTGAGCACCACATATGTCTTGGGTCAACGCAGATTCTCTAAACTGGGAAACAGCTGGGATCAGAAGAAAGTTGGCAGCAGCAAGGAAACGTGGAGCAGGCGAACACTCAGAGAACTGTGCGTACGTGTGGTTCACAGGGGAGAAAAGGCCAAGAGCTATGAAAAGAAACAGCTCTTTGTTCATTATCCGCGTCACATACAACGAGGAGCAGGGAGGACCGAAAACCAAACCCCCGCCAGAACAACAAAGCACCTAAATGCTGAATCTTCCTTAAAGGAATGATCTAAGACTCATTCATGGGATAAGAATTGAATCTTGTAAAAACTGAAGGCCTCAGGGATTTCTTCTGATTGAATAACCTCAAAAGATCGTTTGGGGGTGCGGGTCACTTTCTTCTGTGCTGCAGAAACTCCTGGATTTGTTTTTGGCTAAACAATGTCTGGCGAAAGGTATCCTGTGTCCATTTCCGGCCCTACATTCTGCCACTTACCTGCCTCTATGCTTTACTGTTTTTCAGCTCACCTAGCTGCCATTCCTAGAACCTACCATGTCCATTTCTACCCCTGGGCCTTTGCACATGCTATTCCGGTGACTTCAGAGGTCCTTCTTTCCTCTCCGCCTAATGAATGCTAGCTTATGTTTTTAGGAATTACTTTAAATATCGTCTCCCTGAAGCTCTCTTGTGGAAGAATTGGTCTTATTTCTCTCTGTGCACCTACAGCAAGGTATGCAAAAACTCTATTAACGATTGCTTCATTAGATCATAAATCTGTTACATGTTCCAATCCCTGACCCAAAAATTACTGAGGGAGGAACTAATTCATTAAAAAAAACCTTCCTTTATTATTAATGGTTGGTATAGTGCTAGGGACATCATGGGTGCTCCAAGTTGGTTGAATGAATGCATTATTGTTCTAAAAATCTTACAGCAACTGATTTTTAACGAATTAATGTACTATTATATTCCCTTCAGGAAGCTAAGTTTTAGTGCGTTAGATACATTATCTGGGTAGGGAATTTCAGTGAGGTTTCCACATTATGATGACTAATGTTTCTAGGAAAAATTATACGATATTGCAGACATTATTACATTGCCAGTATGACTCAATTCTGGGGTGGAATGAAAGGATGTAATAAGACTGAAAAAAGTAATTTGAAAGAGGAAACTTGAAGACTAGGTACGGTTCTCTCGGGGGTGGAGGTGAGGAAGGGAAGTTTTCACCTACAAAGAAAGTATGCCTTTAAGCATTAAGGGTTTTAATATAATCACAGTTGATAAAGCATCTTATTAATAAAGTTAATAATAACGTTATTAAAAATAAACTTATTAATGAAGTTGATAAAGCATCATCTTAATAAAGCATTAAATATATATATTTAGCTTTTAAAATTAAAAAATTATTGAAGTGAACTGACATACAATGTTATATTAGTTTCAGGTGTACAACATATTAATTAGACAATTCTACACATACTCAGTGCTCGCCACGACAGGTGTAATCACCATCTGTCACTACATAATATTATTAACTAGATTCCCTATGCTGTACTTTTCATCTCCATGACTTATTTTATATCTCAAAATTTGTACCTCTTAATCCCCATTATCGATCTCGCCCATCCCCCCTACATACATCCCCCTGGGCAAGCAGTACTTGAGAGTCTATTTGTCCATTTGTTTTTTTAGATTCCAAATATAAGTGAAATTATATGGTATTATTTGTTTTTGTCTTATTTCACTTGGCATAATACCCTCTAGGTCCATTCATGTTGCAGATGGCAAGATCCCATTTTTCATGACTAAATAATATTCCACCATATATATACACACAACATCTTTTTTATCCATTCGTCCATAGATGGGCACTTGGCTGCTTCTATGTCTTCGCTATTGTAAATAATGCTGCAGTAAACACAGAGGTGCATGTACCTTTCTGAATTCGTGTTTTCATTTTCTTTGGGTAAATACCCAGGAGCGGAATTACTGGATCAGACGGTATTTCTATTTTCAATTTTTTGAGGAACTGTTTTCCACAGTGGCTGCACCAGTTTGCATTCCCACCAACAGTGCACGAGGGCTCCCTTTTGTCCACAGCCTCGCCAACACTTGTTATTTCTTGGCTTTTTGATACTAGCCATTCTGACTGGTGTGGGGGTATCTCACTGTGGTTTGATTTGCATTTCCCTGACGATTAGTGACCCTGAACATCTTTTCATGTGTCTGCGGGCCATTTGTATGCCTTCTTTGGAAAAAAAATGCCTATTCAGGCTTTCTGCCCATTTTTAAATCAGATTTTGTGTATGTGTGTGTGTGTGCTAAGTTGTGTAAGTTCTTTATATATTTTAGATATTAGATATATCATTTGTAAGTATCTCCTTCCATTTAGTTGGTTTCCTTTGCTGTGCAAAAACCTTTTTATTTTGGTGTAGTCCCACGAGTTTATTTTTGCTTTTGTTTCCCTTGCTTGAGGAGGAACATCCATAAATATTTTGCTTAGGGTGATATATAAGAGATTACTGCCTATGATTTCTTCTAGGAGTTTTTGATTTCAGGTCTCACATTTAAGTTTTTAATCCACTTCGAGTTTGTGTATAGGGTAAGAAAGTGATCCAGTTTCATTCTTTTGTGTGTTGCTGTCCAGTTTTTTTTTTTTCCCAACAGCATTTGTTGAAGACTGTCTTTCCCCACTGTACATTCTTGCCTTCTTTGTCATAGATTAACTGACCATGTGGTTTTGGGCTTACTTCTGGTCTCAATCCTATACTGTTGATCTATGTGTCTATTTCTGTCCTTTTTTGATTACTACAGCTTTGTAATATATCTTGAAATCTTGGATTGTGATACTTCCAGCTTTGTTCTTCTTTTTCAAGATTGCTTTGGCTATTCAGGGTCTTTTGTGGTTTCATACAAGTTTAAGGATTATCTGTTCTAGTACTGCGAAAAATATTGTTGTTATTTTGAAAGGTATGGCATTAAATCTGTAGATTGTTTTGGGTAGTATTAACATTTTAACAACACTGGTTCTTCCAATCCGTGCGCATCAATATCTTACCATTTATTTGTGTCATCTTCAATTTTCTCACCGATGTTTTATAGTTTTCAGAGTACAGGTATTTCACCTCCTTGGTTAAGTTTATGCCGAGGTATTTTATTATATTTGGTATAAGTGTAAATGGGATGGTTTTCTTAATTTATCTTTCTGCTACTTCATTATTACTATCTTGAGAGGCAATGGATTTCTGTATATTAATTTTGTATTCTGTGACTTTAATGAATTCATCAATCAGTTCTAGTAGTTTTTTGCTGGAGTCTTTGAGGTTTTCTACATACATAGTATTATATCATCTGCAAATAGTGAAAATTTGACTACTTCTTTGCCAATCCGAATGCTTTTTATTTCTTTTTCTTCTCTGATTGCTGTCGCTAGAACTTCCAGCACCACATTGAGAATGGACATCCTTGTCTTGTTCCTGATCTTAGAGGAAAAGCTCTCAGTCTTTCACCATTGTGTATAATGTTAGCTGTGGGTTTTTCATGTATGGACTTTATTGTGTTGTGGTATGTTCCCTCTAAACCTACTTTGTGGAAAGTTTTTGATCATGAATGAATGTTGTACTTTGTCCATTGTTTTTTTGGCATCTATTGAAATGATCGTATGGTTTTTATCCTTTTACTTGTTAGTGTGATGTATCACATTTTTATACATCCCATTAGAATCTATTGTGCATTTAGGTATGCAAATCAATAACTTTAACTATAACTATATATATATGAATAAGTCTGTCTATAAGAACTAAATGGACCTTTTTAAAGAAGATTTTATTTATTTATTTGAGGGATGCCTGGGTCACTCAGTTAAGCGGCTGCTTTCAGCTCAGGTCATGATCCTGGGGCCCTGGGATCGAGTCCCACATCGGGCTTCTTGCTTAGCAGGGAGCCTGCTTCTCCCTCTGCCTGCTGCATAAAAAAAAAATCTTTAAAAAAAAGGATATTTAAGATAGAGCATGCACATGAGTGAGGGGGGAGCAGAGAGGGAAGGAAAAGGAGAGGGAGAGAATCCCAAGCAGACTCTGTGCTGGATGCGGAGCCTGTCATGGGGCTCGACTTCGATCCTGAGATCATGACCTGAGCCGAAATCAAGAGTCGGATGCTCAACCGACTGAGCCCCCTACATGGACCTTTAATATGATTTTTATTGTACATGTTATTCCATTAGATTGTACCATAATACATTTAACCAATATAAGGTTGGACATTTAGGCAGTTTCTAATTTTTTCCACCACCAAACAGGACTCTAATAATTATGGCATCAGTAAATACCTAATGGAATATTTAACCAAAAATACTAAGTCATCACAGCTTTTGGAGATAAATAGTCCAAACCCTTCTAATAAAGATCTTGCTAAGCTGCACACAGTCATGTCAGTAAGTGCTAAAAGTAGAAAAAAAAATTCTTAAGAATCTTACCTTGAATTTTCTTGAAAACTCTGGAATTCATAAACTTCAGAAATCTGTCAGCATAAAAGCTTGGTCGATGAACTGAAACGGTATCCTGAAAATACAAATCAGGTGTCACAGGTTTACCTCTCAGATCATTTCAAGCTAGAAAAAAGATCTATGCAATTGGTTCTCTGTTAGCCAGTGTCCTGAACCAGAGGGTGGGGATGGTGGCAGCCAGAAAAGAGCGATGCCCTGTGACCCGTGGTGCCCAGGAGTGAGGCTGGGGAAGCAGACTTAATACATTATGAGCAAAGATTCTAGCTATTCATGATGAAAGACAGTATGAAGAGGGGCACGGGAGAGCTAGCCAAAGGACACTGCTTTATAAAGCAAAACAGCTAATTCTTATGCCACTCTGTGCCATGTGGGGCTTTTACATTCTTTTTTTTTTTTTTTTTTTACATACAGGCAACCAGTGTTTCAAGTGTCATGTAAAATGAAGAGTAATGCTTTTGGTCAGGGACAAAAATTGGGGATATAAACAACCAAAACAACCCTACTGTAAGAGTGACATCTAGGTTAAAAAAAAAAATAGCATAGTTTTGTCTTATAATAATCAGGTGCACGGACACTGGGAAGATTCCTCGGGGACAAGGATGACTGATGACCTCCGTTAAGCTGAATTAGCTACTAACGAGATAGAATTGAACTGAATTGAATTGTTAACTCAATTCTCTCGTGCTTGGCAGGAGTCTTCAGGACCGAAGGCGCATTTTATTACAAACCCAGGAAAGGAGATGGATTTAGAAGCTAATTCTACCTGTTTATTCAGTAAGCATATATTTTCTATCCAAGATATACATTTCTAGAAACAGTATATGTTCCGTTTTCATTTTAAGTTTGTGGATTCTAACAAAAAAGTTCTGAAAATTTAAGTTTGGATGGTATCAAGTGTCTGCTCTGGGTTTGGAAGAGAAAACCCACGTTGGACCAGAGGTCTGGAGACCTGGTTCTGATGTTAGCTCTAACTTTAATAAGCCGTGTGATCCAGGAAGAAGGCAGTGTCTTGGTGCCTCCGTTTATGTTTTTTTTTTTTTTAAATCTGTGAAATAGGGTGTTACAGGAGGCATAAGGTAATACTGTAATCAGCATGCTATGAAGGGCACAGTATAAAGAAAGCCTCTTTAATGAAGGCATATCAGTCCTCTAGGCCATCAGGGATGCTGTAGGTGTGGGAATTTCCAGCTGGTGTGACAGGCAGCTCCTGTCTGAAATGGACACCTACTACAAGCACAGTAACTTAGAAATATCTTGTGGTGCAAGACGATTAAGACTCAGACCTTGCCTTCCAAGAGAAGCTGGACTGTGTTTCTCTTTGGTATGAAAAACACTGTTTAAATATGAGGCAAGTTTGCAAACAAACAAAAATGAGTCTTATTTACTGCTTACAATTCCACGGATATATGATCAGGACAGAGATGCTCTTAAAAAAAAAAAAAAAAAAACGCCACCCAAATAGAAGATGTGTTTTAACTAGCAGCACCTGACCAATTGAGAACTCGGTCATTCACATCAGAAGCCTTAGTCTGGTACCAGGGAATTAATGCTGTCTCGGAAAACAGAAGGGGAAGTGCGTCCACTGTCTTCCCTCTACGGTGAAGGCATTTATGCAGTCTCCACTTTTGTCAGGAAGGGAAAAAAATGAACCCACCATCTTGGCCTTTAAATAGAAGGAATTTTTGATCTGAATAATAAGCCTAATAAGCCTACACTGAATTCTTAGAAACACACTTGTGACCGTGTTGTTTACAAGTGCATTCTGACGAAGCCCATTCCTTAGCCTGTGGACAAAATGCAGTCTTCCACGGAACTGAGGAAGTGGGTGTGCTTTCCAATAAAGGAGAAGAACAGTATCTATAATTTATCTTCTTTCAAAGGAAAGCATCTGCTAACATCTTTAAAAAAAAATGTGCGAGCAAATCTTTGACCGATATTATTCTTTGGAAGTGTCACTTCGGGTTATTAACTGAGGGAGGCTGAGCCAGTAAATGTTCTGTCAGCAGCAGAGAGTTCAAATCTAACATCCAGATAGGAACGTGCATGTGTGTATGTGTGTTGAGAGAGAGCAGGGGTGTGGGGTGGGAGGGAGAGGGAGGGAGGCTGTTGCTTGATGATTGATTGTTTTCTCTTGTTACGCAATTCAGGGTCCAACAGACATCCTCATACCCGTCAGTCTCAGTCATGTATACATCCATAACAACCCGTAAGTTTTCACTGCTTACGTCTTTATTGTGTTGAACACGAAAGGGCGTTATTTTATTTAATCCTTATATCAGCCCTATGAGGGAGGTAGTAGGTGCTATTACTATGTCCCTGGTACAGATGGGAAACCAGGCCCAAGAGGCCGAATCATAAGCAATGTGTCTAGATCACATGGTTAGTAAAGTGGTGAACGCAGGGTTCAAATCCAGGGCCACCAAAGTCATGTTCAGACCACCCCACAGCTCGGTCTTGTGAGAAGCTTGTTTCAACTGTCCTCCTGACCTTCCCAGTGCCTATGCAAGGAGTCTCCCCCTTTTTCTCAACATCCTCTCCTCTCCTAAGTGGGTCCCTTCAGATTTCACACAGAAATAAGACATCATTTTGTTTGCTGACGCGACTTCCCAGACACACCCTGATGTCTGAGAAATCAGAAAAATATATAGTTTAACCAGGAACATGATAATCACATACCCCATCATAAACAAGAGCTTTCCAGGAATGTTCTAGCTTCTTCATTAACCTAAACATAAACAGAAAAATAAAAAAGAGAATGTAGAATCATTCTTATTTGGTGGATTTTCAGAACCTTCTGTTGATTTATTTTGAAATTATGAAAGGCTACTTCCCCAAATTTCTTACCTATATGATTGCAAAATGTCAATAATGCCCATAAATAAAAGTAGTTTTTCTCCCTTATGGCTTTTAGCTGGAATGCCTCCCATTCTGTTGATAGAGCAAGAGAGAAAACATATTATAATGGGAAGTTAAAAATCACTTCTAATAAATAGACTGTAAATAAAAATGGACAACTTTAAGAATTCTGGACTCACTCTCCCTTTACTTATTTATTGTTTTGCTTCGGGTAAAGTCTTCCTGGGAATCCAGAATGCTGTATTTCCCACACAGGAGAATGAAACTATAGCTGTCGACTCAGGACAGCTGGATAGGAAGAATCCAAACAAAAAATTATTCCTATTTTAAAACCACGAGCACGAAGTTTTGAAGTAGTTTTGAAATACTGCCTTTTAAAAATGCCACCGTTTTACATATTTACTGTGAGATTTAAAATATCTAAAAGAACCCATTCCTAGGATGCAAAGGACCGCTATTAGCATTTGGTACACCTTTCCAGTGGAAATGTGTGTGTATATGTATTTGTCAGTCCACAAAAGCAATTATTTAACACGCTTTATAACTTGAATGTTTCGTTTGCTAAGTGATATACACATTGGCTTGTATTCAGTGCTAATGTGTTTTTTAATGGCTGTGTAGTAGCTCATTGTACTGACAGAGAACACTTTGTTTAATGGATTATTGGGCATTTAGATAGATTTATAAGCAAGGACTTTTTAAAAGTTTGATATGCACGGATTTCCTTTATTAAAGTGAAATACACCTGTGATTTAGTCATTGTTGGAGACCCTAGAAGGCACTCACTGACGGCCAGCGAGAAAGATGCCTTCGTTCAGTCCCCTGTACAGCTGGTAAATGCACGTGACCGTCAGCCATTTCAGTAATTCTCTTTGGCTGCGATTGTTTCTGTTAGTATGCACCGCATATATGCAAATTAATCGTGCAGTTACGAGCACATCTGGCTGAGGCAAGCGACCACATCTGCCAGGGTAGAGGATCTAGAACGAGAGAATCCTTTTATGCAGATAAGCACCCCCGAATCGTGAATGTAATTCCGATCATGCGTCTGCTTCAATACATGTTTATTCAAATTCCAAGTATATTCTCCCTGTTACGGGAGAACGCTTTGAATATGGAGCAAATGGGAGTGACAACATTTTCAGCTATTGTTCAGAAATGGAGCCATTTGAAAAAAGAAACCGCACGGGTGAAAGCATGGTAATAACTCGAAGAACTGCCACTCGTCTAGCTGCCTGGAGAGGAAGGGAAATGAAGGCTGCTTAATCCATTTTAGCACCAGGTGGGACTCCGTTCTCAAAGAGCCACCATGAAGGGAACATGATTGCGTTTAATCGCTCACTGTGGCGGGCTGCCACAACCAAGAGGGTGGGCAGGTGGGGGGCCGCGCTTACGTGTCCGGGTTCTCTGTGATGATTCCATCTCCAGATTTCCCCGGACCCTGGATGGATTCCATTGCTGTGGAATAGAGGACCTTCTGCATCCCAGACCTCTTAGCGTCAGGCACATTTTGTGAGCTGTCCTCCTCTTTCTCTTTGAGGGAATGGTCCAAGATGTGGATTCCCAGCAAAAGGCTGTAGTCCATGATTTTGAAGCTTTCCAGCACCTGAGTAAGGAAAAGAACCAGGAGGCCAGTCAACTGAAGTGGCTCGTCAGTCTCATTTACAGAGAATCAGAAAGCTCTAGATTTGCAGACCCATAGCTCCCGCGCCCCTTCCAGGGGACGGCTGACAGAGGAAAAATCAAAATAAAAACGTGAGGTTATTATTAGGTCATATTCAGTAAGGATGATCACGATGGCTCCAAGCTGATATTTTTTATGCAAATCTAAAGTAAGCACAGCTTTTCCTAACCCTCCATGAACGCTTCACTCATAACATTTATTGAACCAGGTCCGAAGTAGGTCACTCAGATTCAACTCTCACAACTCTTTGAGTTACGTACTATTATTGTCTCTATTGTACAGATGGACAAATTGAGACAGAGAGAGATAAAGTAATTTGTTCACTATCGCACCATGTGTAAGTGGCACTGTCGGGATGTGAACCCCGGGCAGTCAACTCCAGCGGCCACACCCTTAAACACTAGAGCACAGACACCTCTAACTAATGGTCTCTATATGCTCGTACCCTCCTCAGCATGAGGACTCAGCTGGAATGTGTTTTTGTCTGGATTCTGTTCTCCAAATCTTAACCTTATGGAGTCCTGTGGTCTCCTGTGGGAAGCTGGGCTTTCAAAGTTGCCACTCGGTTCCCAGAAGTGTTTTTAAAAATTATGATCTCAACAAACAACAGGACTTCATGCTTAGTTACCCACTCAGCAAACAGTGGGGAAGGGAAGGAACTGGAAGTAGCTGGATGCAGCCAGTCAAAGGAGGGAGAGATGCTCTGACAGGAAAATGGTGGGAGATAAGGTGAAGGGAAGAGGCCAGTCAACATGGCTTCCCAGTGTAGGTGGGGCTTCAACACTCAGGACGCTTCTTCTGTGGAGGAAGAGCATTCAGGAGTGCATGAAAATAGGCCGTTTTCCTTTATGATAAAGTTCTTCTCCTAGGGGGTTGTATATGATTCTCCTTTCCAACAGATTTTTTAATGCCTGGCATTTCTCACACAAAGCTGCTCAGGAAATCAAAACAGCCCAGAAATTAAAACAAGCCTGCATGGCAGAACAGTTGTCTCTGAATCAACATGATAATCTGTCACTATACCCAGTTAGGAAATGTCTTTGAGAAGCAGAGTCTACGGATAATTCTTTTTTTTTTTTTTTTAAAGATTTTATTTATTCATTCAACAGAGACAGAGATAGCCAGCGAGAGAGAGAACACAAGCAGGGAGAGTGGGAGAGGAAGAAGCAGGCTCATAGCGGAAGAGCCTGATGTGGGGCTCGATCCCATAACGCCGGGATCACGCCCTGAGCCGAAGGCAGACGCTCAACTGCTATGCCACCCAGGCGCCCCCTATGGATAATTCTTTAACCAGAGACAGAACATCCAGAATTTCATAGGCTTTTCTCATTATCCCTCAGCCCAACTGCTTGCTTATTTATTTAAAAAAATTTTTTTTAATTTAAATTCGATTTAGTTAATACATAGTGTATTATTAGTTTCAGGGGAGCCCAACTGCTTTTTGATCAGACATTTATGGTACAGGTATAGCAAACAGGGGTTGGACCCAAGGATTCCCATACCTGTGGCTGCCACTTGATGGATATCCTCTGAAAGGGGGCTTTGTGAATTATGACATAGGTGGCCTTCCAGAAACAGTTATCCCTGGGTCTCATGCATCTTTACCAACAGTGAATAAAAATGAAAGGAGTCTGCACATGAGTATCAATCTCTCAGACTATCAATTATTCATCTCTCAGTTTACTCAATTAAGTACTTCAAGAAAGGAGGTAGGCAAGAGCTGAGGGTAGAATCTTATTATTTAAGAGGTTTACGCCATAGGAGTTTCTAATCCAAGAGAGTGGCCTGATAGCAATGTGGACCCAGCTTCCGGAACCTAAGAAGACGTGGAGCCAAGACTGAAGGGAGAGGGAAGGGTGGCAGGAACGGTTCCTTACCACTGACCCAATGATTCGGCATCAGACCCACTGGCTGGTTCTCCAGGGAGGTTTACCAGCGCCTTCCTTACACCTCTATAAAGCAGCACGGAGCTGGGTAAGAAAACAAGCCAGTTTTGCATCACGGTTGCCAAGGACCCAACCTCTTAAGGAGAAACACTAACAGATGTTGGATGCTTTCTTCAGACAAAAACAAGAGTAGAAGGGCCTCAGCCTTTGTAACTGTCAGGCACACTGAAAGGCTTGGGAATAGCGCCCACTCGGACGGTGTCCTAAATCCTGCACTGGGATCACCACCTGCAGATGCTAGTTTATCAGAGCTCATGTGTCCCTTCTCAGAGAGACTCTGGAATAAGGACAGAAAACATAAAGAGCCCGGACTCGGCAGGTTACATCACCTCCCTAGACCTGTTTCCGCCTCTGTAGGATGCCAACAATAATATTACATACTGCAGAGGGTGCTTCTAAAAATTCAACATGGAAATGCAGATAAAGTGCCTGGAAAAGTTCTTGGTACAAGGAAAATGCTCAATTAACTGCTAGCTACCCTCATCCTAATTATAAGTCACGATGACTCCTGGCTCATACTTGTCAGAAGTCATCTTGACGTAAACACCCTTGAAGTTATACTTCTGACAACAAAAATGCACAAATAACCCACAAAAAGATATCTGCATCTTTGGCCAGCTTACCAGCGTCCTTTTGGGCCCCTTTACAAGTTCTGGGTTGAGTGTTCAACAGGAAACAGTCTGTTGGCCACACCACAGTTCTGGTCAGTGGGCCATAAAATGACTAGCTCACCATCCGTCCGTTCACGGTCCCATTTTCAACGAGCAAAAATCGTAGCCTCAAGCCCCGCACAGCCCAGACTCCCCACCAGTAAATGTCAAAAGCAAATTCGAATCGGACCCTGTGACAACGCTGTGAACGTTCCTACCAGGAATCCAGGGTGGTTTAAAGCGAGGTGTGGGAAAACAGAAAGGTCCCCCTGACAACGTCACATTTCTTTCTTTCTCCTCTGCAAAGCAGCTGCAAGTGAGTCCTGCTTGTTAAAAAGCTTTCTTTATGAAATATTTTTCCTTATATTTTCAATGCAATATTCAACCTGAACTGTCTGGTTTGTACTTACAGCCTCTCCTCCTGCCTAAGGACACGCCAAAGGGAACACGTGCGTTTTATAAGTCAGGTTGGGGTCCAATTTTAACTCCTGATGTTATCCTGAGGCTTCAGGTGGCCAAATATTTGTCCTGGCTTATTAAAAAACAACAACAACAACAACAAACAAGCATCAAGAGAGAATTCACTATGAAAAAGCTATACCTAAATTTTTAAAAGAGAATTGTTTTTTTCTGTGCTCTCAAACTGGACCGTCAGAGTCCCTGAAGGCTGCTGAACTGTCTTTAGGAGGCCAGGCTCCTACTCTCAGAGTGAAAAGCTCAAAAAAGATAAATTCTATTCCCCCTGTGTGGGAAATTGACCATGAGAGTTAGATTCTGGGTTAGGTAAAGTCACCATCTATTAAAAAAAAAATGTTAAGGAAGAAAAAGATAAATATACAGGCATATATTTTAAGTCAACTTCAAAAACTTCCGTAAGGAAAAATTCTGGGAACAGAGTTTAGTCACGTGCCCCAGAGATCTGCGTCAATTAGGAACAAAATAGTTGTTATTCATATCCTCCCGGTTCCTTAATTAAAGGAATCAAACATATCTGCCAAAATCTTAGCATGTGTGAGCCTTGAGAGGGTGCAACATTCTGCAGCATGACAGACACCCATCAGTCAAGTCTGTCACTCAGGCGTGAAAACATTTTTTTTCTAGAATGTTTGCCCAACCCGGCTGTTGCTGGTGGATTCTGTAGCTGTGTGTTTGCTATGCAAAATGGCATTTATTGTCAAAGCCAGATTTTTTTCCCCTTCTCTTTCAAGGACTATTTTAAGACAATAAAATACTGAAAGATAGTAAAAAAAAAAAAAGTCAATGTCAGAGCAGCTGGTCCAATATCCTGAGGACATGATCAAAACTATCTGTTCCTGAAGAAGGCATCTTCTTCAAGTTCTTATGGCCGGTGACATGTCGGGAATGCTCTTAGTCACAGAGTTTCTACAGACCTGGTGACCAACGTGGGAAATGTCCTAACTCAGAATGAGAGGCACTGCTGTCCGCTCTCCATGGCTAAAGGTCATCAAGAGGGTCTGGTCCTCCTCCTTCCCTTTCCACTTCTGTGCCCACACTCACTGCACACTGCTTTCTGTCCCACTGCTAGGAGGAGCGGGAGCAGCTGCACGGTGGCTAAGGCTCTAGGCTCCGGGGCCAAGTGGTCTGGTTTGACTTGTGGCTTCCCCATGTGTCCCCGGGCAAAGTACAGAGCTGTTCTGGGCCTTGGTGCCTCACCTGTAGAACAGAGATAACGGGAACCCTGACCTTACAGGGTTATTGTGCAGAATGAGTTAATCCACCTGAAGTTTTAGGACAGTAACTGGGACACACAGAACACCCACTAAATGTGAGCTACTATTGTCGCTGTTACTCCTCCAGCTGTAGACTCATCCCTGCTGACCACGCCTCCCTGGAATCCCCGCTTGCCCTCAGCCCTTGCTCCCTGCCTTCCTGTTTGCCTTTGCCTGCCTTCCCTCGGTGAACACCTTCGTTCTCTCTTCACGTTTTCCTCTCTCTACTTTTCAGCAGTGACATTCATTTACTCTTTTTGTTGGAGGACAACACTGAGCCTCTAGTCTGTCCCAGGCACCATGGAAGTTGCTAGAACTTCAGGGGTAAGTAAAATAGACAACAATACCATCCTCAAAATTACACAAGCCTCAATTACACATAGGAATAAGGCCTGGGAGGAGAAAGTTAGGGTGCTGTGGGGATACCTCACACAAGGAGTACCTATTTTTGACTGGGGAGTATTTCAATAGCCTGGGTAAGAGATGATACTTGAGGTTCTATACAAATTTTAGTATTATTTGTTCTAGTTTGTGACCTGAAGAGCCAAAGCCATCTCGAAAAAGAGGAACAAAGCTGGAGGTATCATAATTCCAGATTTCAAGATACACTACAACAGTATCGTAATCAAAACAGGATGGAACAGACACAAAAAACAGATCAATGGAAGAGAAGAGAGAGCCCAGAAATAAACCCACACCTATATGGCCAATTCATCTGTCATAGAGGAAGCAAGAATTTACAAATGGGGGAAAAGACAGTACCTTCAATAAATGGTGCTGGGAAAACTGGACAGCTACATGTGAAAGAATGAAACTGGACAGCTTTCTCACATCATATGCAAAAATAAACTTGAAATGGATTAAAGACCTAAAGGTGAGACTGGAAACCATAAATATTCTAAAGACAGCACAGGGAGTAATCTCTGACATCAGCCATAGCAACACTTTTCTAGGTATGTCTCCTAAGGCAAGGGAAACAAAAGCAAGATTCAACTACTGGGACTACATCAAAACGAAAAGCTTTTGCAAAGTGAGGGAAACAATCAACAAAACAAAAAGGCAACCTACTGAATGGGAGAAGATGTTTGCAAATGACATATCCACTAAGGAGTTAATATCCAAAATACATGAACTTATACAATTCAATACCAAAAAACAAAATTCTAACTAAAAAATGGCCAGAGGACCTGAATAGACCATTTTGTCAAAGACGACATACACATGGCCAACAGACACATGAAAAAATGCTCAACATCACGTATCATCAGGGAAATGGTGAGTGTGGCATGATGTTTAAACTCATCTAATCACGAGGTTGTACGGCTGAAGCTAATTTAACATTAAGTGTCAACTACACTCAAATAAAAAAATTTTAGAAAAAGATGATACTTGAATGTGGATGGCAGCAAGGAAGTTCAAGGAAGAAGTGGAAAAAATGTGAGGATGTTCACCAATCTTTTAGGGGTAGATTCCAGCTATCACCTCTCTACAGACTGTTTCCCAAATCTTTTTTTAGATCAAACTCACTCCTAAGCTCCAGGCCTGTGTATTTCCAATGGGCTTCTGGACATTCGTAAACGTCTATGCAGCTGTCTTGCTGTAACCCTAAACTCTTATTTTCCCCTAAAGCAGTCTGTTTCCCCCTCACTTCTCTCTTTTATTTGAAATCAGTCTGATGCGGATTTCAGACTCCCTGACTCATTTTCCTTCCGTTAAGCTGCCCAAACCTGCAGCTTCTATAATTGGAACATTCCTTCATGCTAATGCTTTGATTTCAACTTCTCTTTTTCCCACCTTCCCATCTATTCCAGATCCCCTTGCTTGACCCTGTCACGTCACACCCCTAGCTCAAAGCCTTCAGCCTCTCATTGCTCAGGTGACACTAAAGGTCTTTGTTACTGTGGCCTCAGCCAACATCTGTCTGCTACTTAACATCTGTCTAGAGACCTCTTCCAGGCTGGTCAAGCTAGAATCACTCAGTTACCCATAAATGTGTCCCAAAGGTGTTACTCATGCTGTTTCTTCTGGAAGGTCCTCACTATCTTTTCAAATCTTCCTGGTTTTTCAAGGCTTATCCCATATCTTACCTCCGTGAAAACTACGCTCACGATCTCCATAAAATGTTGAGAACACATCTCCCCTCTGAAAACTGAAGCACATGATCAGCGTCCCTCTATGGAATGAAACTTGGGTTGTATCTGTATTTTTCCTATCATACACACCAGACTGTTCTGCTCACCAAAGGCTTGTTTTGCTTTGTATTCCCTGCTGTGCACTCTGATCACAGCAGAAATGTGTATTTTTTATATTGCTTGTCCATGTGAGCCAGCAAGTGAAAACCAAACTATTTAGCAGCAAAGAACAAAGAGCCCTACATCTTCTATCTCGAATATAAGAATTTGATACTGCATTTCAAGATCATCATCTTTGTGAAAAATCTTCAGCACTGAAAGAATTTACTGGGATTATGTGCTCTGTATTATCAGAAGAATAAAGCTAATGGCATTTTCAAACCTACCCATGCCAGAGGTATTTCTAAAAACCATGTCCAGGGCAAAAATGAAGCTGTTATTTACAGAGACTTTATATTTACTGATTAGTAGGCATACAACTAAATGGCAGATATGAGGCAAGCTTATTTTGCCATAAACTAGGCTGAGTTAGAGTCTAGTAAGAATATCACTTTTTTTAGGACGTCTTTGCAAAGAGAGGGTGTCACAGGCAGGGTCACCTTCAAGGACTATTAAACCACCCAAGAGCACTTGGCATTGGCTCTAAGACGGATGCTCAGGGTCTTCTTAGCTCTCCTGCCCGCTGTCTCTCCACATTTCCAACCTGTAAGGGATGTGAAGTTAAGCTAGAATGAGATTGAGAAAGAATAACCATTGGCTGAGTCCAAAAGACCTTCCGAAAAGCAGCCACATTTAAAAATTGGCACCCAGCACCAAAAGATACTAGGAGTGGGAAAGACAACGCAACTCAAATAATGTGGACATGATACCTTTTATGCAAAATGGAGAAGGATCAGGATTCTAGGAGGAAAAGAGATGCTTTATGAATCAGATCTTAGGCAAGCAAGGTTTCGAATCACTTCCCATGTCACAGGGGTTCTTATTGAAATTAGTATATTCCATAAATATTTCCTTGAACACTTACTATGTGCTGGGCACGCTCTTGTTTAGGAACTCTTTGAACATTCTGGTTACAGAACCAGAACAGCACCATTTTACAAGCCCTAAGGAATGAACGGGTTTAGTCAGCGGTCCTCAACAGCTGCTAACATCACAGAAAGAAAGGCATTCTGACATCATGTGCTCCTGGTGGGAAGAAACAACTAAAAATAGAGTCAAACCTAAATTTGACCAAACCTGTAGATTCAACAACCAATCTACGGGGAAAACCGGGGAGAGATTCACATGTTAAAAGAAACTGTGGGGATGTCATCAGCAAAATCTGGACAATGGGATAAACCAACCAATTTCGTCAACAAATACCCTCACAAGGAACAAATTAAGTGACCAAGTTGCAGGGGGTGGGGGGAAGGGGTGGTGCTTAACACGTAGACCTTATTTAGATCCTAACCCAAACCAACCCAACTGTTTCTGAAACAATTAGAAATCTGAACACTGACCAGTAAGAATTAATTAATTCTTGTAAAAATAGGATAATACAATTATAGTTGTTTTTTTTAAAAAGGAGTCTTTAGTTTTCAGGGATTCTTCATGTTTGAGTAAAATAATGTGATGCCCAGAATGTGTTTCAAATTCTATGGCAAGGGGGCTGTGGGATGAAACAAGACTGGCCACGCGTTGAAAATTCCCGAAGCTGGGTACAGGGTACACGGGGGCTCCTCATACTGTCCTGTCCACTTCTGTGTCTCTTTGAACTTTTCAAAAATAAAGTTTAATATACTGAGGAGCTTAAATGAAAGGCATTTATATTCTGTTTAGAGGTAACTTACTACTGTCTCTGCTGGTGGCGGCTAGAGACGGCACAGAGGAAGATGAAAATGAATGATCTGGGATCTCAGCTGAAGTTGTTAAAGCAGGACACTTGCTACGTTTGATTCTCATCTCACCGGATCATTCACTGATGGAAGATTTGTGAAGAATAACCAAATCAACAAAATGTGGAGCTGACGGGAAGATGTGTCAAAGTCCCTGAGTAATTTTTCCAGCTGGCCTAGAGTCTAGTCCTTGAACAAAGACTAAAATGATAGGCAAAAACAGTTGTGTTAATTCAACAATACAATTCAATCCTGAGGATTTTATGCAGGTAGACATTTCTGGACACATTGGTTTAGGGTAAAATGAATCCAAGGGTCTGTCTTTCCACCCGAAGTGGGCTCCTTGGAGTATATACAGCTCCTGAATTACTCGTATGTACAAGTCAGTTAAAGCTGAATTCTGCCTTTTAACTTTAATTTAATTTCCTCGATAAAGCTCAGAGTGTTCCTTGCTAATATAATAAAATGAAAAAAATAGGCTGTGACAAGCCATACAATTTTGGCTGGTAAAGCAGACAGAAATAAATATTCAATTCTTAGCCTGGTTATAGCAGTAATGTGCTTTTCACTGTGTCTAATGCACTGATTTAGAATTCGGGGCTGTGCTGGATTAACCCACACCACTGCTTTCTGTGCTCACTTGAAAAGTCTGCAGTAATCAAGTATACCTGAGGCATTAGAAATAGCCATCTACTATTCTGAAAGATTATATATGACTATACATAATCATATACATACACCAACTTTTATTTGGGTGAGTTTTGGGTTTTTTCTTTATACTTTGTTTCTACAAATAAAGATGTCTTAAATTATCTTGTAAATACATTTAAAAGTAATGTATTGATCAGAAGGGGGAATGAACCATGAGAGACTATGAGAAACCAACTGAGGGCTTCAGAGGGGAGGGGGGTGGGGGAATGGGATAGACCGGTGATGGGTAGTAAGGAGGGCACGTATTGCATGGTGCACTGGGTGTTATACGCAACTAATGAATCATCGAACTTTACATCAAAAACCAGGGATGTACTGTATGGTGACTAACATAATAAAAAATCATTATTAAAAAAAAAAAGTAATGTATTGAAACTGCCAAGTTCTTCTGATTAGAGATTTTTCTGGGAGCTGGCGAGCTGCTTGGTGAGACTTGCAGGCCATGCTTAGCATGTTTCCACATTCACTCCAAAGAATGAGGGGAAATTTCTGGAGCCTCATCCTCAGCCATTAGTCTTCCCCCTCTCTGGGTAAAGAGGACAATGTACCCCTTTCTCCCTCTCTGCTCACTCTAATGGACAAAAAGAGAAAGAAAAATGGAAGGAGTGTCTGTCTGCCATAAATAAGCACTTGACGGTTTGGATTTAACCATAGACTGTAAGCTGCTTAAAGGTAAGGACCATACTTTATTCTTTTCTTTCTTTTCTTTTTTTTTTTTTTTTTGGTTGTACCTTCCACAGACTTCTCGCAGAGCCTTACGCAGAGCAAGAATTCGAAACTATTTGCTGAATGACATATAATTAATTTGGTAGGAAGATGAGGCAGGATTTGTCGAATGAGAATCCTGTGGCAGTCTGAAGCCAGAGAAATCGAGCCAACCTATGTTCTGAGATGATGAAAGGTTCCACAGGGCAGGAAGAGTCTCGGGTCTGGGAGAGTGACCATTGGCCGTCAGAAACATAGCTTAAAATAGCAAGTGAATCCTTAGAGGGTGAGTCTTGAGAAGTGATAGAAAACCCTGGAAGCGATAGAAATTCTTTGGAGTCTTGAGGTACTCAAATTTATTTTGAAAATAATAATTTGTACACGGTCAAAATTAAAGATGGTATAAGAGGGTGACTCAAAGCTACATCCCACAGAGCATGAGGGTGACGTTCGAGAGAGAAATAGGATATAATAAGTTTAGGAGCCTGAGGCAATATTCTTGTCTCCGTGCATCAACAAGTGATGGAAACCCTAACATCCCCAACGGTGTTCACCCCAAAAGATGGAGTGATCAAAGAGGGCCAGTTTACACCAGCCCTGAGAGAGAGTTCAGCTTTGAATAAGAATATTTAAGTGGAGAAGTGACCAAACTAGGAGAGACGGAAATATTATTAATGTGTAAGCTGACGTTGGAGGACGTGGATTCCAGTGAGCAAGCATAGTGGAAAATTAGGAAACTCTATTTTCCCCGCACATGTGAGTGTAGACAAGGCAATCGGCAACCCGGAATCACTGCCTTTGCTCTTCCTTGAAAATCAGGTTGTTGCTATTTTTTCCCCTAAAATTGCTAATAATCTAGAAAGAAGTTGGGTTGCTCTTCCAGAAAGAGGACAACCCGAGGATGTCTAATTCTGCCTCCTGAGGACGCACGTCATTGTCTGAAGGCAGTTTAGCAGGTGCTGGCGAACTCAGCCAGTGTGGTGCTGGCATCTAGCACACTGTGTTTTTGGAACAGCTGGAGCTGGCTGAACGCGAACAAAGGGGCAAAGTTTATGAATGGGGTCTTCATATGGAGAAACGAAGGGAGGAAGTGAACAAGATGTGGACTCCAGGCAGGCTCACGTTCAGGTCGGACAGGATGTTTACATAAGCATCAGGTTTTAACTTCCCCGCATCCCTAACAGCTACGGACAACGGACACGTCCAGTGGACAACTTACCCCTTTTTTGTAGAAAAGTGCAGAGATGTGTCTTTTTTTTTTTTTAAGATTTTATTTATTTATTTGTAAGAGAGATGGAGAGAGAGTGTGAGCACAAGTGGGGGGAGCGGCAGGCAGAGGGAGAAGCAGGCTCACGGCTGAGCAGGGAGCCCAATGTGGGGCTCATTCCCAGGACTCTGGGATCATGACCTGAGCTGAAGGCAGATGCTTAACTGACTTAGCCACCCAGGCACCCCCAGATGTGTCCTTTTTAAACAAAAAGTTTAAATTTAATACATGAATTCATTAATAACAGATGGTCCTCAGCCATCTCACTCATGGGGGAGGCAGAAACTCCCCCGTGGAGATTGGCTATCTCACCGTGCAGAAGTGTGGAATCTCCAGGGAGAGAAAGCGAGGACAGAAGAGTTATACTTGCCTGATCAAAGCACCCCATTTAAAAATGTCTTTGAAGGAAGAACACTGGTGACATCAAAGGAACATTCACTTGCAGGGGAAGGGACCTGATAAAAAGTGTTGACTGATACTGACAGGGATGAAGAGCTATTTCCAGGAGCCAAAGCCTCTCAGAAGCCAGTATGTGCTGATCTTTTGGGAAGAACTAGAACTAGTACGTGGCCCAAGGAGTACCTTGCCTTTCACAAGGCACTCACCCAGGCCCCTTTCCTGCAGCAGCATGGGTACTCAGCACTGGATGTCAAATGAATAAAACAAAGCCCCGTTCCAATCAAACCGATTTTCCCCCTGAGAAGTGTTTCCAGTTGCCAGAGTTGAAAGCTTCTGGGTGGAAGACAAGATCATGCTTGACAGGTGCAAAGCAAAGCTGGGTAACATGCCACGAGATCGTTCTGAACCATTTCCTCAACTTGGTAACATTTTCCCAGACCTGGGAAACTCTCAAACACTCCTTTGATTTCTGCAACTCGCCATCACCAGCTTCCAGAAGCTTCTCCTAAGCTATGGAGCCTCAACTCCATTTTATAAGCTAGTAGGGTTTGCTGCCCTTTGGTCTCCTTTGGTTTGGGTGTTGATAATCCGGCTCTATTTCACAAGGTCATCCATGTGACTGACTGACGCCGGCATCCACAACCGGATCCACACTGGCCAACCTCAAAGCCTTTCCAGACCCATCTTCAAAGGCAGAGTTGCCACCGTCATGCCCGCCTGAGGTCACTTCCCCTTCCTGCTACAGCTCCCCTCTCTGGTTTCCCAGGACTCCCAGCGGGGAGGAGGATATAGTCCGTGGGGACGTTTCCTTCCTTCTCCTGCCTCCCTTCGGATATTTTGTCAGTCGTTCCATTTGGAAACGTACACAGATCTTACCTCTAGATTTCTGGTCAACTACAAAATCAAAGACAGGTTGGTTCTTTTCACACCAAAGCAGAAAACCCTAATACATCAGACATAGCATCATTCTATTTTATAAGCCCAAGGACTTCAACTTCCAGTAAGTTCAATTATTGTATATTTCTATTTCTGTGTAGTAAGTTACTTCAAATGAAAGCTGGTTAGACATGGAACCACCACCAACACACCTCAGGGTATACTGGAGTTGTCTAATTTTAGGTGATCTTTTAGGAGGAAAAGGAAGAGTTTACTTAGGGCCAAGGAAGATATTTTCAGCCTCCCTCTGCCATTATTTCTGTAGAAATTTTTGTGAAGTGAGGGTTAAAACAAATACTGGCTTGATAATCCTGTCATTTCTGCGGCGGATGAGAATTCTCAAAAGCTGCTCACACAGGAGCCATCGGCACATCTAGGGCCCGATCTCCCTCTCCGCAACAGGCGAAAAACAATCAACTGCACTGTGCCCAACACATTTCTCAGAAAGAAGTTTTGCTTTTAAGTTGATAGGATTTCACGCACACGCAGGTTGGTCACCGTTGGTAAGTGTTAATGGGCTTGTTTACACTTTCCATTAAACTTTTAAAATTACGTGTGTGGGTTACTAATTTTATTTTGTGCTCCTCGGTCACTTGGCACTGTTTTCCTCTCTCCTGCCTTTGGTGAAGAAGGTTGCAAGATTTCATGAACTCCTTGCCCTGTCCAGATCGGGTTCTCTACTTTGATAGAGTCCCCTCTACATCTCCTTCTCCACCAGCACCTTGTCAGAGCGGGAAAACCAGTCACGGGATGCTTCCCGCTCATCCTGTTGAATCCCTGTTGGCACCTAATGTTTTCATTCCAGGAGATGTTCCCTTTTTGCATCTACAGACTCCTTTCTGGGAGCACACTGGTAGGGGAGCCTAAGTTTATAGTCAGAGACACCTGGGTGTAAATCGTGAGCTCTGCGACCTGGGAGGGGTCACCTGCCCCGAGTCTCCACTTCTTCATCTTGGAAAGGAAATCATGCCACTCACGTTGCAGGGCCATTGTGAGGATCGATGAGAGTCCGCCTATGGTGTCAAGCGCGGCTCTGGCTCAGAGCAGGTCCACAATAAATGTCAACGGAACCAACTTGCAGACCCAGTGAGCCTTGGAAATGTGCCTTTGTAGGAAATCATGTGTTAAGTATTGTATTGTGTACATCTACTTTATGATTATATATTAGGATGTGTTCTAAACGCTAAGCTACTGTGGTATCCAGAGGTTCTATCCAAGATGGAACTCTGCCTGCCTCCACCCAAACCAGGAAAAGCTGGTTTTGCAAAGTACTGAGAACTACTTGTCTGGTGCAAATTGAGGTATGCCCTAGTTGGTAGAAGGTCAAGAACAACAACACAGAAGAGTAATCTGACTTCTGTAAGCTCCCTCAAACTCTCCTGTGCTGCCCATCTTGCCTCTTCCCTTAGTACCAGCGAAGCCGCCTGCCGTCACCCACTGGCACCACGGCCGAACTGCAGCCGCCAGCAAAAGCCTGGACAAACAGCAGTCCTCTTCCAGGACTGATGAACAGCTGTGTTGTAGGCTTCAACGGGGCCACCCGCACCACTTAACCAAACTGTTACCTCTAGGGTTTCCCCAAAAGACTAACATTGAGCCAACTGCCCTTCTTTCAAGTAACTTAAGGGGTAGGAAAATGAAGTCCTGAAGTTCCTATTCTCCTGGGGAAGCAGACTTTAGTCGGCAAGCATTAAACACATACCCAAGTAATTGCAAAATAATTTAGAAACACCAATGGCTATTACATAGACTTAAATGGCATTCAAAGTCTCCTAGAGAGGCTTATTACTAGAAACACGCGTGGCAAAGTCCTGTACCTTTGGCCTCTCCTTCTCAGGAACCTTTATCAATTGCATTAAGTCCCACAGACACATGGTCAGCCATTCAACTTAACCCTAAGTTTTTCTGTTTCGTTTGTCACCAATATCCTATATTCCCTCCAAATCCCTCCCTACTGGATATATCTTTTGCTTTGCTGAAATATCTACTCAAGAAATTTTTAAACAAGAGACTTAAATACATATCTGTTAGAACAGCTAAAACAAAAAATACCAAGCACAGCAAATGCCAGTGAGGATGAAAAGAAACGAGATCACACACACTGCTGGTGGGACTGCGAAACGGTGCAGCCACTCCGAGAAAGAGCACGGCCGCTCCTCACGACACGGAACGGGCGCTTCCCATGCGAGACAGCGAATGCGCTAGGCATTTCTACCAGAGAAATGCATTATGCTCCTGTAAAAACCTGCATGCAAATGTTCACAGCAGTTTTATAGGTACCAGTCCAACACTAGAGAAAAGCCACGTTCTCCAGCAGCGGAATGGTTCAACGCTGGCATACGCACACCAGGAAGTATCACGCAGCAATAAAAAGGGGCAAGTCGGATATGCACAGTAACTTGGATGGATCGCAAGCTCATTCTGCAGAGTGAAAAAAGCCAATCTCAGAACAAAGCCTGTAGGACTTCATTTATGTGGCATTCTTGATATGACAAAAAAACAGACTGGCAGTTCCAAGGGTTTGGGGAGGGGCTGGGAGGGAGGCAGGTGGCTCTGGTTATGTACAAAAGGGTAGCATGAGGAATGTTTGTGAAGGAACTGGTCCATACTTGACTGTGGAAGTAAAGTCAATCTACATATGCACAGAATTGCACAAAACCACCTACACATATGCCCACGCAGATACACAAGCGTGTGCTCTGGTAAAATCTGAAAAAGGTCAGTGGACAGCACCAATGTCAATTTCCTGATTCTGATATGACACTAAGGGCACACAAGATGTTACCACGGGGGAAACTAGGTGGACAGTATAAACCATCTCTCTGGATTATTTTTTCCAACTACGTGTGAACGTATAATGATTTTTGTAAAAGAGGATTCGTAAGTAGAAAACTTTTTCAAGTCCTTGAGAATGTGATAATGTCTTCATTCTCACAAGGAAATCCAGCTTGGCCAGGCAAAGACATCTATGTCCAAAATTATTTTCTCTCAGACTAGAGCGTGGAAGGCACCGTTCTACTCTTTCCCAGGGAGCTTTATGATTCTTTCCAGCTCAGACAGTCTTTGATTCTAGGAGTTGGTTGTATTTATCTGTTCACCAATTCTGACTTTGCTTTCTGTGTCTATTGCAACAGTATCAAAATAATAACAGCATACAGAGCGCAACTCATAATCCGAAACAATGGAGCCCACCAAATATATCATGGGATTAGAGTGTGTGTAAGGCATAATTTGAAAGACAGTGAGTTTACCTATACCTTTTTGAGGCAAGAAATCTTTCCTTTTTTTTTTTTTTAAGATTTATTTATTTCTTAGAGAGAGAGGGTGTGCATGAGTGGGGGGAGAGGCAGAGGGCGAGGAGAGAGAGAATACTAAGCGGACTCCTCGCTGAGTGTGGAGCCCTAGGTGGGGCTCGATCCTACGACCTGGAGAGCAATATGTGAGCCAAAACCAAGAATCGGAGGTTTAACAAACTGAGCCACCCAGGTGCCCGGGCAAGTGATCTTCCAAGATATGGTATAGAGATGTGGAATCGGCGATATTCCTGCACTTAATAGAAACGAGATCTGAAGTGTTTTTTTCCTCTTTAATGGTAGCTGGGAATGATAACTTATATGCAACCAATATAAAAAATAAAGAAAAAACTGCTAAACTAAGTGTAAGAAATTAATGCCGAACAAAATTATAGCTGAGAGGTAAGCACTAGCCAGAGTGCTAAATTAAGTAGTATAGAAAATCATCTACTTGGTGACCCATGCTAGCAAGCCGAGAGCTGAGAAGATTGTGATGTACACATTTAGAGCTTGCCATACATAGTTAGAAAGAAAGATCCCACTCTGCACATCAAAAAGGCTCAGTAGTCTTAAGACTGGTTTCATTAAATTCTGAGAACCTATTAATATTTATGGTGACAGACATTTGTATGAAAGAAGAAAATTCGTTCCACACTATTTAAAGATTAATAACTTTGGTGCTCAACAAAAAATGATAATAAATGTAAAATGAGTCATTAATTACCAGGACTGTGCCTGGTAGGACTCCCACTTGAAGGAATAGAAATATTTGGATTATAAACACACGTTCTCACTAATGTACTTTGCATTGATGTCATTTCCCCCAGAGTTATCAATAAACATGGTAGGAGGTAATAATTTATCAAATGAATTAAGTGATAGGGGACTCTTTAAATTTTCCATAGATAAATGATGTCAGAGAAGAAATAGAGTAAATTAAAAATGAAATTAAAAATAGTTCCTACTTATTCTTCCAAAATTAACACATAAATTTCAATTTGAAAGAGTTTTTTTACATAACGTTGTACTATGTACTGAGTACATACAACAAGCCAGGGAGCGCGCTTGGCCGGGAAGGATCGGGAACGAGGTTTGGCCTTTGAGACACTGACAGACTAGCTAGGGAGACAATACATACACCTAGAGACGTCACGGGTCAGTATTCAACAGAGTCAAGTCGAATGACTTCTGCAGCACTGCTTCTAAGGGAAAACGACTGAAAGATAAATACACTTTCGTTGCACAAATGGCTTAATACAGGGACAATCGGTACTGTTTTTCAAAATGATCCCAAATGATTAAAAATGGAGCTCATCTGCTTTATTACGTTTTCAGTGCCCACCTGGCAGGCACAGCAGGGAAAGCGAGGACTTCCTCCAAAACAGACAGAACTCAAAAATCGCCTAGATACACACAAGTCACCAAAGATAGATTTTCTTGGAGATGTGACCTAAACGTGACTCTCTCTGTCATCCGATAGTTTACCGTACTCACTTCTTTGTTCGAATACATATTTCAACAAGCACTTACGAAGCACCGGGCAACGCAGAGACAGTGAGAGATGGAGGTTTGCTCCTCAAGCGCAAGGACGTGCAGGCGAATAAACAAGAGAGTCCCGCAAAAGAGGTCAACCCAGGGTGCCCGGGGAGCCACCAAGCATGGTGGTCTCAGAGGAAGTGATGCGGGGGGGTCCCGGAGAGGAGCCGGTGAGGACTAGGGGGAGAAGAGCGGGGAAGAAGAGCCCAGCAGAGCGAGGCAGGCAGGAAGAGGCCAAGACCTTCACAGAGTGGGTGCAGGACCTCGGAACGTCTGGCGAGAGAAGGGCTCTGGACGAGGCAAGGGAAGGCCGAGAAGGAAGCCGAAGGCGCGTCTGGAGAAGGCAGCAGGGGCCAGAGCAGGAAGGATCTTAGTGTCCCAAGCTGGGAGGAATGGGCTTCGGTTCACAGGCAGTGGGGAGCGTCGCACCGAGGGTCTTCAGGAACTGCTGCCTTCTCATCAGAGGATCACTTTGGCGGCAGCCTCGGGGACATGTTGGAAGGCAATGACATTAGAGATGAGTGAAGAGGCTACTGCAACAGCCCCAGTAATGCATCATCAGGGTCTCAGTGAAGGCAGAGGCAGTGTGTAGGGAGCGATGGGGGCACCTCTGAGACTTACTTGGGAGGGAGACTGGATGGGATGTGGTGACTTACTGAGTACAAAAGAATTGCCTCTCAGCTTGTTCAACGCGTGGGGATGGTTTGAATAAATCCTACTTCCTGTTCTTGACAGCAACAGGTAACCTGTGATGTCCTGTAGGACTCTGCTGTCACAACTCTTACCCTGGGCCAAGCTCACTTACGGGCGGAGAAGGCTGTCAACGCCAGGCAGAGGGTGAGGCCCAGGAAGCGGAAATGCTTCCAGAAAGGAGACCCCATTATTTACATGTCCCTTTTCCCCACACACTGCCAATAATGTGGAGACTGGGGAGAACCCAGGATTTGGATCCCTGCTTCTGGAAAGAGCCTTTGTTTGAATCTTATGGGAAGTAGGCTCAGTAGGTTTGAAAGACACAGTACATTCAGTTTTCTGGGAGAGTTCCAAGTGGCTAATGTGCTCTGTGGAGGAGCTGGCCAGGGACGGACCGTCACAGGGCCCAAGCTCGGGCTGGGGAAGCTGGGGAAAGTGAGGTGGGGCTGTTCCAGGGATCCTGGCAGAAATGGCTCTCTGTGGGAGGGGGCAGATCAGGCCATTTTGGACACCAGAGTCTGAAAGTGGCTCTGACTGGGACTGAGGGAAGGAGACTGTGGGGAGCAAAACCCAATGGACACCAGTGAAGCTGGGTCAATGAGCCATCGTGGTATCTTCTGGCCAGAGCTCACGCAAGGGCAATGGGATCCTGGGGTCTGAGATGTCAAGCCAAAAAATGAAAGAAGTGGAATGGGCAGGAAGCAAGAACCAGCAAGAGGTCAGGAGGCTTATCATATCTGCCTGGAAGCAACAGACAGGCCGGGGTCCAAAGGTCTGGGATTCTTGGATTTGCCACTTCTAAGCCCTAAAGAGGACCCTGGCATGGCCAGAAAGGGCCTTTTGACCTGATTTGGCTCCTGATGGCTTTTCTCTCCTGCCTCACATGCTCTCCGTCGATTTTAACTGCAGCAACGCCAAAGACTTCTGGCTCTTGGATCATGTCTGGCCACTTCAGGCCTAGCTTACACTGTTCTCTCTCCCCAGAAATGTGCCTCTATCACATTGCCTGCCTGGAGAACTCTTCTTCCAACCCAAGCTATGATGTCACCTGCTCTGACCCGCATAAAGCCTTAGAATATTATCACCGCACTCAATACACTGTGTGACAACGGATCAGACATGGCGGTCCTTCACCTCATGTTGGCAGAGAGGAAGCCTGCAGTGCGTGTCCCATAAGTGAATGAAAGGATGCTTCCTAAAATGCGCCCGGTTCACCTTTCTGTGGCCGGGTTGATGACAGAGTGAGGCAGTCTCCTACCCACTGTGGGTCGAGAGTCTGAGCAGTACCACCTCACTGAGACAGGGGACCGTGAACCACAGACAGTCCTGAACCTTCGGCACTGGAGCCAGCCCTGGGGTGATCCCATCCCATGTCTCCCCTGCATCCCATGGCACCTCAGCCTGCGCTGAAGCTCGGTCCTACAAAGTGAGGGAGGTGTCAGGCCAAGAGACCTCCCAGCAACACCAACCACATGTCCCGTCCAGCCTGGGACGAGGTGGGTGGGGGTGTAATGGGCTCCAAGGGATTCTGGAATTGTGCAGTGGGTGGACACTTTTGTGGGGAGACAGTTCACAGCTTTCGTCAGTTTTGCAAAGAGGCCCATGACTAAGAAATACGAAGACCCACCATTCCAGAAATGTGTCTGAGTTCCTCACGGCAGCTCTGCTCAGAGAACCAACTGCTGACTGTAGACTGCAAAGGCCTTGGTCACGGTCAAGGCAGATCACGGATCAGCGGGTCCCCCACACTGAGGCATGTCCACGCTCCCACACCACCCTGAGAAAAGCCTTTTTGAAGACGAATGTTGTGCGTAATTTAATGAAGTTCCATGGTCAAGACCAAATGCAGCCCGTCACAGGGAGTTAGCTTTAGGACCTCTACGTTGACCTTCCTTAAAACAACAAGCCTTCCGAAAAATAAAAAATAAAAAGGCAAATCTCCAGGGTCTCATTCCTGATGGAGAGTCATGTTCGACCTCATTCTATCAGTCCTGGGCTCAGGAGCCACAAATAAACAGACAAATCTGATGTTATGGTTCTTTTACATTTGACTTTTCTCTCCCTTTTTTTTTCCTTTTCTGGTACAGGAGCTTGTGTTTTTAAAAGACAGAAAAAAATGGCTTTCCATATTAAAGAGGCCAGAAGTGCGCGTACACACACACACACACACACACACACACACACACACACACACAAAGCAAATCTAAAACTGGAGTGGTTTGTACTAAACTCTGGGGAATTCAGAGTCACTTTTCACCCACATCCTGTAAGGGCAGAAAAAGCACAGGAAAAGGTTTTACTAAAATGTGCTCATGTTTTTGTTTTTTTTTTCTTTTTTAAAGAAAAACATGAATCATTCATATCCACCCAGACAGCTGAATAGCACAGCTGGACACTTTTTTGTGTTTGCTTAGTTCCCACTGTTCCTCCCTTGACTTCTGAAAAGACAATTTTTTAAAAAAATCCTTACAGTGAACCTTTACATTTCAATTGTTAAGAGCACATACTTTGTACCCAAACAGGTGTGGGCTCTGCCAGGGACTTGCTAAGTAATGCTGGGCAGGTTTCTTCGCCTCTCTAAGAGCCTCATTTTCCCACCAATTAAACTGGGAATGTGAACAGTATGGACTTCAAATGGATGCTGAGAAAATTAAATGAAATGTACGTTAAAAAAGCCTCTTAGGCTAGCCTGGCTCACTAAGCATTAAGAACAGGAGGAGCTGTGGGGGGACCGGGGGGCTCAGTCGGTGTGTCTGCCTTCAGCTCAGGTCATGATCCCAGGGTCCTGGGATCGAGTCCCACATCGGGCTCCTTGCTCAGCTGGGAACCTGCTTCTCCCTCTGCCTGCCACTCCCCCTGCTTGTGTTCTGTCTCTCTCTGAAAAATAAATGAAGTCTTAAAAAAACAGGAGCTGTGGAGTAACATCTGTATCAATGCAACAAAGCGTGCCAATGACACACCTTAGTGCATTTTCCTGCACATCATAACATGTAGAAGGAAAAGACCCATAAACAGTAGGAGTGTTTTTCTCAGCAAGGATTTGTCCCCCTCCCCTCTGCACCAATACGGGTCATCTGTCCAAGCCCACGCAAGGTCCAGAAAGCCACAGCCTGGAAGACATAGCTCATACTTCCCCAGAACCAGGTGCTGGGAGTCCTATCCGCCCTGGCCAGGTCGGGCCCAACGTCCGCCCACCTCCACTGCGCCCAGCTTAGCTGGGGACCTAGATGGTTCTCCCAAGTGCACCTGGGCCAAAACACACAATTTCTGAGAATGTGTTCATCAAATGATCATCATTCTTCAGAAGCCATCCGAGCTCCATTTTCCTCTTTTTCTCCAAGGAAACTTTTATCTACTGTCTGTACATTCACCGTGTCGGAAATACCTCTCCCAGGTTCTGGGTCTTATTATTTGGTTCCTAATATTGCAGGCTGGGGGATTCTAAATTCCTCCTTCCTTCTGACAATCACTCTGGCTAAGTTTGCATATGATGGTCTTTGCTCTAACTGTCGAGACTCATTCCTGATCCCCAAAATAATTTCAGCAAACGTACTGCTCACCTCATACTTCTGCCTCCACACTGAGTAGCCAGAGGTCTGCCTGTCAATTCTCTAAACTTCTCTCCCCGGTGGAATCTTCCTTGTGTCAAGGTTTGTATATGGCTAATCATTGCATTACACCTAATTTCTTTTCCCTCTCCAGGTTAATCACAGGAGAGGATGAAAAGAAAAAAATTGTTTCCTTTTATCAAAGAAAGTAGACTTAGCTTTTTTTAGTAAAATCCACGAATACTCCAGACAATTCCCTCATCATCCACCAATTCCTTCAACATCAAGGAAGCATGGCTGGGCACCGCGAGTGCGAACGATGGGGTTCCACATATCTGCTCTGGACATTCCTTACCAAGGTCACAAGATCACAGACGCCTGTCCAAAGGCAATCACGGCAATGACATGCCCTTACCCGGCAGTCTCTCTGAAGTGTTTTCATGAGCGCGTTGTAGGTTTCTGTGTCAAAATATAACCCTTCGTGCATGTCTTGCAGGAAATCTAAGTCCTTAAATGTGGGGTTGGATTTCTCTCTCTCCTTTCGGGAGGCTCTTCGCTTGTAAGTGGAGCCTTTCAGGTCATACGTGAAGTGCATTCTCATGGAGCGCGGTAAGACGTTGTTCATTACCACAATCCTGATATTAATGCCCCCGGATTGCATGCAATACAGTCCATAAAATTTTGGCAAAAGAGTCCTTGGATTCTGGTTTAGATTCTAAAAAGAGAAAGAGGAAAAAAAAATGGTCAATTCTCCTATTTTCACAAAAGAAGACTCCATTAAGTATGTGTTTTCACTTGTATGAGAATTAAACATGGGGCGCGATTATCGTTACGGCCATTACTAAAATATCACAATTCTTAAGTTGGCTCATTGGAACAGTACCTGTATCATTCTCAACCCACAGCATTAAAAGTGGCTGAAATGAACATGGACAGAGAATCCCAAATGAGATTCAACTAAAAATCGGCAAAGAATTGATGAGTGCCATGTGTGACTATGATCTAATGGAGCTAAAAAGAAAATTAACAGGCGGAGTCTAGGCGATGAGCATTTAAAATTTTAATAGCTCCTGAAAAAAGTATCTTCCAAAATGGGTAGGCCAATTTACAGGCACACTTTGTAAGATTATTTATTTCTTGTCACCTTTCATCCGTGATGCATAGCATCAAGCTTTAAAATCTCTGTAAGCGTGACTGGTAAAAAAAAAAAAAAAAAAAAAAGGAAACTCATTGAAAAAAATTGCAATGTCGCTGATGATTACAGAAACGTAACTTTATGTATTTTTAGCCACTTCAAAGACAATTCTGTGTTAATATCCTTTGTTCTTCTGTCGGTTTTTGTTATTGTTGGAGTTCTCGATTCACTCTGGATTATTTGCCATTTTCCTATTCCCTATGGGGTATACTGGTTTTCTTCCAGTATGTTGTCTTTTTTACTATACAAATAAAAAAACACATGCCTATTTTCGTTTCACCTTAAAAGTAGGTGAGAAATTAAAAACAGCTTGCTGGAGGGCATTTGTATCATGAAAAGTTTCCCTAACAATCCCCTGATTCTTCTCCCAATTCCCAACTTTTAACTACTATCCCTACTTTCTATCATTCTAGAAATATTCTATGTGCTTACATTAATTTTGTGTCTGGTATTTTTTTTTTTGTTATACCGATGTTTTGCCTTTTGATGTAGTCATATTTACATACTTCTTTCTTGTGCTTTCTTTTTGCTTCCTGCTTAGCAAAGCTTTTTATATCCCAAGGTCCTAAATTTCTTCTCTTTTCTTCCTAATTTTTAATAGTTTTGGTCACTAGGTTTGGTTTTTACTCCACAGGGAATTATTTTGTGTGTGTGTGTGAAGATCTGAAATATGGAATTATCTGAATTCACTCATCTATTTGTCTAGCACCGTACTAATTCTTTAATATATTAATATCTTTAATATTAGTAAAAGTTTATGGATTTTTGGTATATGTTACGGCAGGTTCACCATTCTAATTCTTTATCAAAAATGTTTTGTCTAGTCTTATAACCCTTCCTTTCTGATGTTTGTTTTTTTAAATGCTCTTAAAATGATACCTATTTTCACTTTCTTTTTGTTTTGTTTTCACTTTCAAAAGAACCAGTTCGGGGGTAGGGGGAAGTCCTACTGGCATTTTTTTTTTTTTAAACACAGACTTAGTTTACTTAATTTTTCTTGTATAAAGTATGTGGTGGCCACAGCGGGAGCCTGGATCCTCTGCACTGAGACTCTGGTGTGGGTCGTTACAAGATGGTCAGCGAATTCCTGATAGGGAGACTTGGTGAATGCAGTCTGTTTCCAGAGTCGGGGTGAGCTAGCTGTAGGTCTTGGGAATGGCGTCACGAGTGGCCTCGGTGAAGTTGCCCAGGGTGGCAGTGCGGTCCCTGGCTGAGGGGGAGCAGTCATCCATTCTGTGCACCATCAGTAGCTTCTTGGGGCTGAGGCAGTGCCAGTGCTCCTGGGGGCAGGGTGAGGCGCACCAGCGCAGAGCTTCAGCAGTTGGTCACCTTGCATGGGACAGTGTGGGGCTTGACAATCTTGTTCCCCGAGTAGCCTTGCCTCATGGGTCGATGTCAAGCTTGTCCGGAATCATGGCCCCACGATGGAAGTGGCGACCTCTTTGGACCACTTCACACGCAGACCGCCATGTCCATTGTCGTCTCCGATGGCAACAAATGCCTTGAACCTGGTCTGCTGGCCAGCACGGGTCTGCTTTTGTACCAGCATAGTCTTCAAAACCTCATCCTTGAAGGACGCCCCCAGGAAAAGTCAATGATTTCAGATTCCTTGATGGGCAGGGAGTAGAAACAGACCTCCTCTGGGACTTGATCTTCATGTCCTTGACCAGGTGGCTCAGTTTGGTGACGGGGATCCACTCCTTGTCTTTGGCCCACAGAGAAGCCACTGTGGTCTCCCATTCCATCGCCCCTGGAACCCCCAAGCCCACGCACAGCATCAGCGTCATCTGACACTTAGTGTTTTCTCGGAGAAGCAGCCCTACTGGCATTCTTGATTGGAATTAGGCTGGACTTACAACATGATTTGGGAGAACTGAAATCTTTACAGCACTGAGTTCAGGAATGAAGTGTGTCTCATTATGTAGGAACTTTTCTAATGTCCTTCATATCAATTCATAGTTTCTTTCATATTGTTCGTTTATATTTGTTTTTACAGACTCAAGTATCTGAGTTTCTATTACAAAAATTATTTTGGAGTTATTGTTCCCAAATTACAGTACTTACTATAACTTGCTTTCCCTACCAGGATGATAGTCTGCCTTCATTCAATTGTATCTTTACTCTAATAAGGTTCACTGTAAGTTACTGCCTCGCTGACGGGATCTCATTTTCTCCCTTCTATCCTCCCACTCTGGATGATCTGCATAATGGAATACGATGGATTGCGGACATGCATCTTACACCCTGCAAATCTGCTGGACTCTCACTACCTCTAGAAACTTGAAGTTTCGCTCATTTTTAATTGTATCATTTACAAGAGAAGAATGTTCATACTTTATTTTTGTACTCAAAAAGTTATTGTTAGAAATTCTTGCAAATATATCAGAAAGGATCACATGGAGGGGCATCCTATCTTTTTCTATTACTTCCAATAAAAGGGCTCTTGTTCTTCTCCATGAGGTATTACGGAACTCTTAGGACTGATAAATGCATAATATGTGTGTGCTAATTTATTTATTTATGTTAAAACTTCTCTGCCAATTTAAAGAATTTTAAGCAAGAGAAGATGTTGAATTTTGAATGCCTTTGTTTCTAGTCAACATTTATTTGGATTACCACACGATGTTCACATTTTTTCTTGTTAACTGGATGAATTATACTATTTGTTATACTAGCTTATGTGATTGGGATAAACTATTTGCTCAGCTAAATTTTACCATTTCATTTAATTTTAATTAATTTCAAATTGATAGCTGTATATGGCTAATGACTACCCTATTGAACAATGCAGTTCTAGAACAAGAGACTAGTCTATCTAAGCTTAGAACTGTACACGTTTAAGATTTACTCACTTAGCAGGTTAGTAAAGTGCAATGACCATTTGATCCCAATTTCACATTATTTAAAAAAATGTGTGTATGAATAGAATACATCAGGAAGGACATACACTGAATATTAGTAATATGCATCTCGGGGCAAAGATGAGAGTCGGCTGCATTTTCCTTACTTTTCTGGATCTTCTGTGTGCTCTAATATGAAGTAGACAATGTGCTCTAAAAAAAATTTCCCAGTTTTGTTCAGGATCAAACCTTGTAAAATCTGTCCATCCTGTCCACTGAGATTTTTATTTTATTTTGATTTTTGATCCCTATATTTATACATGTGCCTAATCTCCAACAGATTTGGGAATTAAATAATATTTTTACAGCTGTGTTTCGCCTATAGCTTAGCCCTCAATGAATGCTAAGCATTCACATTACGACTCTGCACTGGGAACAAAGAGCCTGGCAAGGCACCGCTTCCTTTATCCTACACCTGCTGTCTTTCTCTAGCACAACAACCGTCTAAGACAGGTTATTTCGCAGCTTTGAAAGACTGAGGAGACTACATACAGCTCACAGGTTATATTGCTTACTCGTGGTCGTACCGTTTGCTGATGGCTGAGCTGGGATTTGAACCCAGAACTGTGTGAGTCAACTATGTTCTACTAACAGTTCGACTATGTAACATCTATTCAACAGCGGTTGCGGTAGAATCCAAATGTAAAACAAAGCTCACCCAAGAGAAAGAAACATGCCACAGGGTGACTGTAAAAAAACATAGGGGGAAAAAAAAAACTTTCGGAAAGTAATTAAATCTCAAGTAGGAGTTTTAATTACGGACGGTTACTTACCATGTAATAGCCTGGCAGTAACTTCTGAAGGAATTCAGCTTCTTTATGCTGAACAGTTTTGATGATAAATTCATCATCACTGGTCACAAAAAACAAGGACCCACTGGCTCCAGGGTTGGACAGCTCTATTAGAGGTTCGCTGCAGATGGAATACTACAAGATAAATAAAGAAACAATTAAAAATACGCTACTATTTATCTAAAGGATACAAACATAGTGATTCGAAGGGGCACCTGTACCCCAATGTTTATAGCAGCTATGTCCTCACCAACGGAAACAATAGCCGAACTATGGAAAGAGTCCAGATGTCCATCAACAGATGAATGGATAAAGAAGATGTGGTGTGTGTGTACACACACACACACACACACACACACACACACACACACGATGGAGTATTACCCAGCCATCAAAAAGAAGGAAATCTTGCCCATTGCAACACAGATGTGGATGGAACTGGAGGGTATTATGCTAAGTGAAATAAGTCAAGCAGAGGAAGACAGTTATCATACGATTTCATTCATACGTGGAATTTAAGAAATAGAAGAACATAGGTGGGGGCGCCTGGGTGGCACAGCGGTTAAGCGTCTGCCTTCGGCTCAGGGCGTGATCCTGGCGTTATGGGATCGAGCCCCACATCAGGCTCCTCCGCTATGAGCCTGCTTCTTCCTCTCCCACTCCCCCTGCTTGTGTTCCCTCTCTCGCTGGCTGTCTCTCTCTGTCAAATAAATAAATAAAATCTTAAAAAAAAAAAAAAAGAAGAACATAGGTGAAGGGAAGGCAAAATAAGATAAGATGAAAATAGAGAGGGAGGCAAACCGTAAGAGACGCTGAACTCTAGGACAACTGAGGGTTGCTGGAGGGGAGGTGGGTGGGGGATGGGGTAACTGGGGGATGGACATTAAGGAGGGCAAGTGATGTAATGAGCACTCCAGTTACATGCAACTGATGAATCACTGTATTCTACCTCCGAAACTAATAATACACTATATATTAATTAAGTTGAATTTTAAATAAAATTTTAAAAGTTAAAAAAATACATTCACCGTACATGATGCTTCTAAGGAGACAGATCACAGGATTATACATCTTGACCATTCTGAAACAGGAAGTTCTCTGCCATGGGCTTTCAAAGGAGGCTCCACATATACTAAGAGGGCCCTTTGAGATTTCTAAAAATTTAATTGATCCATTTATCCTAATAATTCTATGAGAAACAAATGCCTTCCACAACCCCCCCCCCCCACAGCATCACATGAATCATCATTCACACTGAATCACCAATCATCACATCTGTCCAATGAAATAATGCAAACAGTGCTGTGGTCTACGGTGCTGTTTCCAGCAAGTGTCCATAACATAACAACTGAAGGTATGACTCACACCGTGTATTTGTCATGTGAACACCCACACCTATTCTCTTCTCACTATTTACTGTCCCAAAATATGTCATCCATGTGTGGTTTCAATAAGGAGAGGACTCTTAACAGCTGAAGCTCCAGCCCGGATCACTTTCAAAGGCTCCAGGCCTGTATGCCTGATTTTTTAATAGATAATTCTATCTGGTTATAACACAAGCACTTCATGTAACAAGTTCAAAATCAAATCCATCCCAGGGCTATGGTTAGCCCATACAATGCTTTTGTAGTAACTAGAAAGAGGTGCCTCTTTCTTCTAGCAGATGTAGCTCTGGGTCAGATACAAGGCTGATGAGCAGAAGGGCTGGATTCCAGTCTCTACTCCTTCAGTTCAGCCAGGTATTCTTGGGCAGTGCACACCCTGCACAACCATACATGTGACTCTAGATCATCTTTCCCCACCCCCAATCTCTATCTTCTCCCTCTTATTTATTTTGCTTCCAAACCAGAAACTTGGGCATCATCCTTGATGCCTCCCATTTCCTCACCTTTCATATCCAGACTACTGATTATATCTACCCCCTTCATGCTCTCTCTTTTGCTCATACCTAAGTTCAGTGGTTTCACATCATGCCTTCATTACTATGGGAGATTCCACCTTGCCTCAACTATCCACTCTCGACTTCTCTCGTGCGTTTTCCACCAGGAAACCGGAGATCTTTCTAAAATGCCAACCTGATCACATTCTCCCAGTGGTTTCTACCATCTGGTTAGAAGATAACACCCAGATTTCCTGCCAGCGCTATCAAGGCCATGAGCGGCCCAGCCCTACTCTCCAGCCTTCTTTATCACTTCCCTCCTTAAAATCTAGCTCTAGTCACCGACAGCTACTTCCCCTTTTCTCGTATGTGCCAGACTCTCAAGGACCAGGATTCTGCATCTTTCTCTACCAAACCCACCTCTCTTCTGCCTTCACCAGACTGACTACTCCTCATTCATGTATGCATTTAACATTGAGAAAATGTCTAGTGAGCATCTATAATACCCCAGGCACTCAGGAAGCTTGGACCCTAGCAGGGACCACTCCTGCCTTCCATACTGAGAAGCCACGGTGGGGGGACAAAAGGAAGAGGCACGGGGCACAGTGAGGGAGCTGTTATGTGACTTTGGCTTTCAGCGTCTGCTGGACGGCATTTATTCTGGAAAACTCTTCCTGGTCCCATGAGTCTAGATCATCTGCTTCCTGGCACGGGACGTTCTCATCATGGAAGTTACCACAAAGTGCCTCAAATGCCTGCTTCTTCTTCTGAGTCCCCAGAGGACTGTAGGACTCTGTGAGAGCACAAGCCCCTTGGATCTTAGGCTGTGATACCATGCAGGATCTGTGCCTTGCACACAGCAGGCACTAAATAAATTTTTGTCGAACAAATGGCTGAATGCCACCAAGTGAAGAGCTATAAATCTCACCAGAAATGCCAAAAAAAAAAAAAAACAAAAAACCAAAAACCCAGCAGGGAACTCAAATTTGGGGAAATGGGGCTCAGTGTTTACCAACTAACAATCCCCACTACTGAGCAGAGAAACAATGAGAGCAGAGGAAAAGGTCAGGGCCCATCACGTGAGATCAGACCAGCCCCAGTGAGTGGCAAAAAGACAGATTTAAAGAATTGTGTCCTGAAGATGGAAACATCCAGAATATCTCCCAATGCTTTTTAGCTGGGCATCTGAAGAGTTAAGACCCCATCACAGAGAAATCTGAAAGGAGGGGAATAGGAGGTGAGGGGAGGAAGAAGGAGAAGGGAGAAACCGGGAGAAAAACAATTAAAAGGCAGTTTCTAGATGTTGACTTTAAATTATCTTGCTTTGGCAGCACACAGATAAGGGAAACAAAATTCTCTAAGACAAGAAAGAAGCGTGTGCCGCCTTTCTGAAACTCATGGCAACTTCCGTTTTCCACTTCTCTTTCCTCTAGGCTTGCTTCTTGATGCTTTCATGCTGAGCAGTGTGAGAGTCTCTGCCATTATGGGTGACTTAGACATTAGGAAGGAAAACAAAAAGAGCCCCAAGACCGCACACAGAATGCCCTAAAAGCCCCTCGGAAGCAGAGGGCACTTTGCCTGCTGTGGGTGCAGGATCCACGTGGAAAGCTCATCAGGGGGACAGGCATGGGACTTGGAACCACCTTTTTTTTTTTTTTTTTTAAAGATTTATTTATTTATTTATTTTGAGAGCGAGCAAGCAAGGCAGGAAGGGGCAGAGGGCGAGAGAGAATCTCAAGCAGACTGTGCTGAGCGAAGAGCCCGATGTGAGGCTCGATCCCAGGACCCTGACATCATGACCTGAGCTGAAATCAAGAGTCTGACACTTAGGGGCGCCTGGGTGGCACAGCGGTTAAGCGTCTGCCTTCGGCTCAGGGCGTGATCCCGGCGTTATGGGATCGAGCCCCACATCAGGCTCCTCCGCTATGAGCCTGCTTCTTCCTCTCCCACTCCCCCTGCTTGTGTTCCCTCTCTCGCTGGCTGTCTCTATCTCTGTCGAATAAATAAATAAAATCTTAAAAAAAAAAAAAAGAGTCTGACACTTAACCCACTGCATCACCCAGGTGCTCCTGGAACCACTTCTTTTTCTTTTTCATTTTTTTTTTTAAATCATGTCTCTACCAGCGGCCACTTACGTGACCTGGAGTAAGTATCTTGGCATCCCAGAGTCCAAGGAACCTCATCTCTAAAATGAAGCTAATAATATCTCCATGAAAGCAGCTGGAAGTTTTTAAAGTGGATGCTTTCAAAACCCCTGGCAGAGCGTGACCACTTGGTTATTGCTGTTCCTAGTTCCTACCACGTGACCACACATAGGGGAGCGGGGCGGACATCGCCCAGGTGACAAAGAGCTGGCCGTGCCTCAGGACGCACTGAGGGTTTCAGCCCAACTCCAACGACCAGAGGGCTCCCCAAAGATACACTAAGACACTCCTAGTGAGTCAAGAGGATAGATGCATCTTTTGCGTAATCATGAACTTGAGACGCGGGAAAACAAAGGTGTCGACCCCAAGTTCTTACGAAGGGTGAAGGCAGACCCCGCACTCTCTTTAGGAATTCTGATTCTTTGTTTTATGGGCTTTGAATTCCTGGCACAGAGCCTTCTTACGGAGAGGAGTCGATGTTGTGGAAGTCCAACAACAACACAGAATTCAGAAATTAGAGGCTGCAAATAGAGAAATTAGGGGGTGATTCAGGAAGCGCTGTCTAGAGAAAACTGGATTCAGACCTGAACATCTGTTTCCAATTAAAGTCTCAAATTCTTCTATAAGCAGTGACATTATATGAGAAGTATTTCATGGGTTACTTGTCAAATAGTCCTATATTAGGTAATTTATAAATTAATACGCGTGGAAAAAAATTGTTTTGACACTTCTTAGTAAGCCGGTGGGGGTCACACTGGCAGAGTATCAGTGTGCAGCCAACGGGCACGATGATACCAACCGGCAGTCTCACCATTATTGCCTGTAAGTCTGCAGTTTCTCACCCTGGAACTTGGTTACCGTGCCCTGTGCTAAGCAACCTTCTCGGCCATGTTGCCATTGAAAAGCAAATAAAGAGGAGAGATGGGAACATTTTAATTAGCCCTGATCCACAAGGCCCCACATGGACGCCTGCGTTTTCTGTGCTTTCCTGCAGGTCCTTTCTTTTGTGCAAGCTGTTCCAATGCCTCCATTCTCTCCCTTCAATTTCCTGCAGGGCCTCCCGATGATCCCCCGCTGGAATGGCCACAAAGTACAACCCAGCTGGGCCCCGCCAAGGCAAATTAACAACGTAAACTTGCTCAGCGTGGCGGAGATCATTCTTCCTGCCATTTCTTCCCCCCTGATAGTGTTAAATATTCACCCCGCTCTCTATCGGTGCCGCTGAGTCTGGAAGGACATCACGTAAATCACCCTGGATTCTGGAACACTCGGGCACCTGGGGGAGAAGGAAGTCAAACCAAAGGCTTGCTGCCCAAGCAGAGATGGGGAAAAAAATGCTCTGGGGCCCTTGGCCTTCCCTGGGGAGGCGTTTCTTTTGGAACAAATAAGGAAGGAGGTGCAGTCTTGCCGCCGTGCTGTGCACACGCAAGCACTTGGGTGTGCGGTCTCACAATCCACATTATGCCTGTGCCAGCATGAAACTGGTGATCGGCACGCACGTGGTGAAACTTCATGGGACCGAGAATGTAAACAGAATAATTGAGGCTAAAATCCAGATGCGAGAGCACAAGACTTAAGTAGAAATGCACGTGTATCACAGGGATCCAATATTAAACCTACCTGGAGAGTTACTATTACTATATAATGTTAACTTCGCCTCCCTTTTAGACCAGATCTTCAGAGATTTGGGTTTGATGAGCCCGTTTAACAGCTGCTAGGATGTACTTTGTGCTTTGGATGATACTTTCTTATCCTTCACACAGGTTTTTAAGGGAGGTCTTATGTGATTCCCCTGTGCTTTATTTGGGATTAACTTTTCCAAAAAATGCTTTGTTGGAGGTGTTTTGACTCCTTTGGCTAGATGCTTCAGAATGGATACCTCATGGTTTGATGGATGAGGGAGTGTTATGGTGAGATCACATTTAATGAGAGGTCTGAGACTCTGTGGGCTGGGAGGCCAGCTGGTGAATGAAAAATCGCATGGGGGGATGGCTGGGGGGATCCCTGTTCCGGTCTGGGCTCTGTGCCCAGCAGCATGGGTAACCTTTGGCACCTCTCTGACCCCAGCTTTAGACTGCTCATCTACAATGAATGGTTGGGCTAAAAAGTCCAGGGTTATACTTAATTCTGGGAAGCATGTCATGTCACGTAAAAACCCTTTCCTCATCTACCACACTTCAGATCACTGGCTGGGGGTTTCAAATTGAGTGGTTTGGAGGTGAACTTCTAGTTCTGGGCTGGGGGTGTCCCCAGTGGTTGTCTTAGCGCAGGGTACATAGGTGGCCGTAACCACTGGGGACCAGGCAGCCATGTTAAGCTAGAGGGCCTCTGTCTGGTTTTTGCAGGTCCCAGAGATGGGTTCAGTTATAGGGAGGTGGAAAATGGAATCAAACAAAAGCACTCTGACCTGCTTATTCCCATCTCCCCAATCCCCCCAGTTTTCATTATGGGAAATTTCAAACCTACATAAAAGTAGAGAGAATTGTGAAATTAACATCCATACGTCTCTCTTCCAGCTTCCACAATGATCGACTCCTGGCCAATCCTGTCTCCACTACAACCCCAATCACTCCTCCGCCTGCTCCCCTCAGATTCTTTCCAAGCAAATCCCAGACATCACATCATTTCACCCATAGACACTTCAGCATGTGTCTCAAAAAGACAAAGACTCCTTTTTAAAAACAGAACTATAATACCATCATCCCACCAAAAACCTAATTCCTCAACATCATCCAATATGCAGTTGCTCTTTAAATTTGACCAGTTTCCTATAATTAAAAAAACCTGTGTATTTGCATAATCTGGCCCGGTCTTTCTAACTTCCTGATCCAAACCTTCCCCTCTTGCCCTCTTGGTCCACCCAAAGTGCTTCTAAACATGTAGTGCTTTTGTGTGTCCGGTCTCACTGTCCTAACACCACCTCTCCTCTCCTGAATATGCTTCCCTTCTTCTCTACCCACTCAAATCCCCTCTAATTTTTACATCAGTTAAACCATTTCATACCCATAAGAAGCGCTCCTCATCCTCGGTGTAAGAGAGAGAGAGAGACCCCCTCCCTCCTCCCAAATCCTTGGGTATTGACTGTCGCACTGCAGTCTGTTTAATGCCTGGTAGAGCTGGTGATTCTTCCACACAAACAAATGATCATTCCAGTTGGATTCTAAGTTCTCTGAGTACCATGACTTATAATTTTTGAATCTCCCTGTAATTAGTAGCCAAGTATTTTCGTTACAATAGAAGTTCAAAGCACCTGATGGATTAATTTACGTTTTGCCAGCTACAGGAAGGAAGACTTTTGCTCTGAGAAGCCATCAGCTCAGTCTCCTGTGCTCCTTTGTACATATTCTAACCTCAGGACGAAAGTAACTTTCCTGGTTTAAAGGCTCATCAGGAAACTGGTGTAAGCCATGTGCGATGCTGATCAGGAAAAGGTCTTCCCCCAAGAAAGCAAGTTTGTGAGACAGAACGATGCAAGAATGGGCTTCCCAGGGGCGCCTGGGTGGCGCAGTCGTTGAGCTTCTGCCTTCGGCTCAGGGCGTGATCCCGGCGTTACGGGATCGAGCCCCACATCAGGCTCTTCTGCTATGAGCCTGCTTCTTCCTCTCCCACTCCCCCTGCTTGTGTTCCCTCTCTCGCTGGCTGTCTCTATCTCTGTCGAATAAATAAATAAAATCTTTAAAAAAAAAAAAAAAAAAAAGAATGGGCTTCCCAGCCTGCAGCTCAATGACCACAGGAGGGCGAAGGGTGAAGGGTAGACAGGCAGATGTGTCATCACACTGATTGGATCTGTGCTACGAAGCTCAAGGATATGGCATCTCATTGGCTAGCAGAAACTCAAGAAAATTCAGAAAGAGAATCCATGGGTTTCCAATGTGTGGCAGGAGATGAGAGCACTATCTTGTTTTCCATAAGACAGTATCCAGACCACAATGAGTTCCCCAAACATGTTTCCTGAATGACAGTGACGCTCAATAATTATAGAAGAGTCAGAAACCAAAGAATCTTCTCTAGAACATATCCACACTCACCCACGCCCATTCCCCCAGATGTGTGGCTTTGTGTCCTGAGGAGCTGGTGAGGGCAGGTTGGTAGTGCTGGGTAGACACCTGACATTTCAGTGAGAGGGGTGTGATAAGGCAGCGGCTACTCAGAGGAACACATGTAACGGCAGCAGGATGGCCAGGGACTTTCTACTCCGTTCCCACTGCTCTGTGAAGCCTTGTTAATGTGCCTTGAGGAGCCAGTATCATCTCATCGGGCGGAAGTCATAGGAGTTTCTCAGGGCCCAACTAAAGAAGAGGGTCGTACCAGAGGGGAGGGAGGTGGGGGATGGGAGGAATAGGTGATGGGGATTAAGGAGTGCGCCTGTTGTGGTGAGCACTGGGTGATGTATGAAACTACTGATACTGTACATCTGAAACTCATATAACTCATACAACACTGTATGTTAACTAACTGGAGTTTTTAAAAAAACTTAAAAAAAAAGAAAGAAGAGGGTCGTGCATGCACAGGTTTTCATCAGCACAGAATAGAAACAGCTTTGAATTTTATCAAGTACATCTTCCCTGAATTATAAAATGCAGTTGAAATACTCTTTGTTCCAAGGGATAAATGCTGCCACACTTCCTGTGCAAAGCTTTAGTCCAGGATCTGGCTCGAGTCTTACTAAGATCATTCAGAATGGGGTGAACAATAAATGTTTGATGGCATCCTTCCTACAGCTTCTTGAAAACCAATTTTGAAGAGCCCCAGGGTGTTAACAGCAATCAAATCATGAAATAAACCATTTTACTCTTGAAACAAAAAGGAAGTTCCTGGCTCCTTGAACAGGAATAAGGTAACAATCTGAGGTCACATCGGACTACCTCACAAAAAGGCTGTTGTGTTCCGTACCTGCTGCGTGCCAGAAAGACGATGGAGAGAAAAGACAAGCCGAAGGATAAAATATGCCCTTGCACCAAATAAAAACAGGTTTAGAAAGAGCTTGCTTGCATCGAGAGATGTTGAGAACAAAACTACCTAGCATCTTTGAAACCGTATTCAAGTTGTAGGTCGAGATGAAAATGGCTGTGGGCCAAGGCGGTTTGAGGCGAATGGTATAAACAAGGCAACTGAAACAGGGAGGCTTTCGAACAGAATCCAATCAGCAAAATTCACAGGAGTATTTAGAACTAATTATAATAATATCTGTTAGAGTAACGATCTGAAGTAGCAAGCAATCCCACAATTACTTAAATATCAATTACCGTAGGAGATTTTGTAGCTATCAGTAAACGTGGCAGAGTCAAATCACATTTCCTGAAGCTAAATTTATCATCTTGAGACTTGGACCTTTTACTATGCTCCACAGCTTTATAAAACAAGAGACACAAGCCACTTGTCACTGTTGCTATGAGACACATGTTTATATCACACGTTTCTGGAGAAGGAAGGAAAATTACAGGTTCTTACCAAGTAATCATCAGGCTTGATACCAAAAAGTTCTCTGAAATATCGGAATGCTAGCGGAGCGTACGTCTTAAATCTGAAGTCTGGGTAATGATGTGCTGGGGTCAGATTGCTCCCTTCGCTGCAGTTAAAATATTAAAAAAAAAAAAGGCGAGAGAGAGAGAGAAAGAGCATTAGCAAAGACAATTTTGACTTCAAATACTAGCTCTACTGGTCCTGGGCCAATTTCCCTGCTAGAAAAACACATCCCGATTGTGGGTCCCTCTAAGCTCATGTCACAAAGGGCAAAACCAGATGCTAACACAGTGGGGGCCACTCCAAGCAGGCATTCCCCACCAATCACGGTGTATCGTTAGCCTGAAAACTCTTCATCATCCCCCACCTTCCCCAGTGAAACCACAGTCGTAATGCTTTAGGTGTAAGATCCAGGCCTTAGTGCATGGAACGATTTGAAAAATACCTTTTTTTTTTTTTTTTTGGCCACGAATACTGGATACACATTTTAAACTAGGAGTAAGTGAAACACTTTTAAAAATATGTCACTAACAAAATCATCACACTGGAAAGAGATGAGACCTGAATCCGAACTCTTTCTTACATCCATATTTATAGGAAAAGAGACCTTCAATACTTTAGGGATTTTAAAACCATAGTTCCATTCCCAGATACATCATTATCTTTTTCCTCCCTTTTCTGGGTTCCTCTTTGAAAATTTTTGCGCAATATTTATGATACATAAAAGGTGGGAAGAAGTAAACCGGTGAATACCCATGAAGCCAAAATGCTGCTTAAGAAATAAATTATTATCTACATAGTCGAATTGCCTCCTGTTGTCCTTAGAGGCATCCACTAGTCTGAACTTTGATGTTTATTATTCATTTTATTCTTCGACTACAACTATAATACATTTCACGTGACATCCAACAAGCCGCCTATTCTACCTGTACTAAGAGTGCTCACTGTGAAAAGTAAAAACAATGCAGTAGGTGAATATAATCTTACGGAGAGGTTCACGACCTCTTTTCGCCACATTCTAAGTGCGACATCGAGGCTCTACGCAACTCTGTCTGGGTCTGATTTTTGTGGATACAAAGAACACTGTGCAAATGAAAAGGCTTTCAGCATGCAACACACACTTGGAATCTACGACAATTGAAGTTTGCTCAGGGCAGTCGCATTTTTATATCATCACCCGGCACATCACTGATAAGTATTTTTTGGGTGGAAAGGATGCGTTTTCAAGGTAATGCTAAAACAGGAAACCTGATTCTTACATGAAGCTTGGGTTCAAAAGTCAAGAGGTAAGGTAAATAATCACTAGGCTCTCTCTTTGTACAATGGAATATTACTCAGCCATGAAAAGAATGAAATCTTGCCATTCTCAACATGTATAGATCTAGAGAGCGTAATGGTAAAGTGACGTTAAGTCAGAGAAAGAGAAATACCATACGATTTCACTACATGTGGAATTTAAGAAACAAAACAAAACCAAGAAAAGAGACAAACCAAGAAACAGATTCATAACTATAGCAAGCAAACAGACGGTTACCAGAGGGGGGTGGGTGGGGAAATGGGGGAACTAGGTGACGGGGATAAGAGCAGACTTAGCACAAGAAGCACTGAGTAATGTACAGAACTACCCAGTCACTACAGTGTACATTTGAAATCGATGTAACACTGTATGTTAATTACACTGGAATTTAAGAATTAATTAATTTAAAAAATCACCGTAATAAAAAGAAATCACCCTTAAGAACTATTTGGGAGATGATCGGTTCGATACATCCACTGAAGCCAGATCTTCCTCCTGCAGGGTCACAGATGATGGCTTCTTCTGGGGACTTCCAGAGCGAGTAGTTGGCTTGTGTTGTTAGGGACCAACCACAGATAATGCACCTTATCTTTAGAGGTGAGGCTTCCCCTTTAGGGGAGTGGCCCCGGGACCAGGACGGCCCGGGATAGGAGCAGTCACCGCTGTGTCAGCTCCGGGCGTGAAATGGCCCCAAATTACCTGCTCATCTGAACAGTTCCCATTTCCCTAAGCCAGAATAGTGAATGTTTATAATACACGTATGCTGCCCGGACATTACATCTGAGTATGTCCTCATTCTCTGAGATTTATAAGGGGACATGTACTCAGGTCCTCCGGGATTGTCAAGAGGAATAATTCTGGAACTTACAAAACATGCAGTTACTTGATAATGTGGGCTATGCAGAACTAAGGGGTAAGATCACAGAGGCCCAAAGTGGCCTCCGACATTCTTCCTCACCCTTGCAAGCAAGTAAAAGTAAGCACAATGCCTTGGGTTCTGACGTGGGCTGCTTTCAGTGGACTAGGCATGTTGCCAATTTCTTATTTTGTCCACTCTCCTCTCCCCTTTCTAGCTCATGCAATCAAAGTAACTAATTCCATTAGAGCTCATTACATTACCCTCAACGTTCAAAGAATAAAACCCCAATGTTCTTACTTCCTTGGAGTTTTTCTTTCTTTTTTAAGAAAGGAGATTTTAAAACACATTTATTTATCAATTTGAGAGAGCAAGCGAGCATGGGGGAAGAGGGAGAGGCAGAGGGAGAGTCTCAAGCAGACTCCTCACTAAGTGCAGAGCCCGACGTGGGGCTCAATCCCATGACCCCGAGGTCATGACCCAGTTGAAACCAAGAGTCAGACACTTAACCAACTGCACCACCCAGGTGCCCCTGGAGGTTTTTTTGTTTTTTGTTTTTAAGATTTTTTAATTTATTTGAGAAAGAGAGAAAGAGAGAGAGAGAGAACACGAGAGGGGGGAGGGTCAGCGGGAGAAGCAAACTCCCTGATGAGCAGGGAGCCCGATGTGGGACTTGATCCTGGGGCTCCAGGATCGTGACCTGAGTCGAAAGCAGATGCTTAACCGACTGAGCCACCCATCGCCCTCTTTATTTTTTTTTAAAGGTTTCATTTATTTATTTGAGAGAGAGTGTGCGTGCACACGTGTGCACAAGCAGGGGGAGTGGAGAGGGAGAAACAGACTCCCCGCTGAGCAGGGAGCCCCATGTGGGACTCGATCCCAAGACCCTGGGATCATGACCTGAGCCAAAGGCAGATGCTTAACTGACTGAGCCACCCAGGTGCCCTTGGAGTTTTTCTTTAAAAGGCTTATTTTTATGCAGTTGGGGGACGAAGAGTCTTATCAGTGAGGATATAGTATTTATTATTTTCATTTGTGGTTACTCTGAGCTTTTTTGAGCTGCTCGCCTTTTCCTAAAACCACCGTCAATTACAAGTTTCCCTTGGATTCGCATCTCCCTGACTACTGTGGTTCATTCAGTCATGGTGTAAAAGGGATTGCGTGAGGTTTCCTTGGAGAGCAGATTGACAAGTGCCCACACACACACACACACAGAGCATCTCTGGGATGAGAAAGGGAACATTTACTTCTGTAGGTATCCACTCTGACAGCTGGTGGGAAAATCTGCCAAATCACTAAAAACGAACAAAAAATTCTAGCTAGTTCTGGGCCAACATGAGCTACAGTCTAGAATGGGTCAATGGTGAGGGTCAACTGTGAGGCAAGCTTGTCTATAGGGGACAGTTAGTAACGTGTATTTACATAAATAGAGAATATGCAAAGGGGCTGAATGTTATACTCAACACGGGCATCCCAGAGTAAACATTTCTTCATGGCATAATTAACATATATTAACTAATAATTATTTGCTGACATTATACCATCTTGAATCTCTCTATTTGCATTGATGGAGGGGAATATTCCCAATTGGTGGGTCATAATATATCACCACTCTTTGTTTCTCTCCTAGATTTTATCTTACGAGTTTCACTTTCCTAAGATTAATAGAAGACCAGTTTACATTCTCTTCGATTATACTGAATAGCCAGGGCGGTGGTGGTGATGATCTAATCCAGGGAGGCCTGGGTCCAACTCCCGTCTCAGCCGTTTACAAGATGTGTCTCCCGAGCCCCAGTAGAGAGCCTCTAGAAAGGCATCGTCATAGTGAACAGAAATGTGAGCGGCCATGAGTCCAGCATGTGGGAAACCCTGAATACGCATGGATGATTGAGGCTGTCTGTGATGATGGCAAACAGCTCAGACTTGAATGAAGAATGAGTTGACTAGGTAGTTAAAAAAAAAAAAAAAGCAATCAAAGAAATGACAAAATGGGAAATATTTGCAACTTGTATCACAAAGGGCTGATCTCCCAAAATAAAGAGCTCCCAAAGTCAAAGACGAAAAAGTCAATTAAAAAAAACCCCCCAAAAACAGCCAACGATACGATCAGGCACTTCACGGAAATGGAGGCATAAATAAGTGAAACAAATGAAAAGACGCTCAAGCTCATTCATAACATAATAAATGCAGAGTGTCACTGAGACCCTACTACCGAGGAGATGGGCAAAAATCCAACATTTTGATAAAGCTCAAGGGAAACTGGCAGCCTGAAACATTATTAGTGCAAAGTAAGTTGCTATTTTTTTATGGAGGACATTTTCACAAACTTCTGTCAAAACTACAAATGTATAAAACTCTATGGCCCAGCAAATGCACGCCTGTAACTTATCCCACACACAAACTAGCATATACAGAAAACAACCTGTGTGCATCTGGTATTCGCTCTAGCATGTTTGTAAGGACAGAGTGTTGGAAGCAAACTAGCTGGCTGGCTATCTCTGAAGAGATAGTCAGATTAATTATGGTTCAGCCACACACTGGGATACTATGCAGCTATTAAAAAAGAAGAGATTTATTGCACAGTGCCAAGGAAGAGTGCTAGGATAAATTAAGTGAAAGAATCAGGAGCCGAATACTGTGTGTGGCATCCACCATTCATATACAAAAAGAAAAAAAAAGTGGTGCACGTATATGCCTAAAAAATCCTTAAGGGTGGGGCGCCTGGGTGGCTCAGCCGTTAAGCGTCTGCTTTGGCTCAGGGCCTGATCCCAGGGTCCTGGGATCGAGCCCCACATCAGGCTCCCTGCTCGGCGGGAAGCCTGCTTCTCCCTCTCCCACTCCCCTTGCTTGTGTTCCCTCTCTTGCTGCCTCTCTCTGTCAAATAAATAAATAAGATCTTTAAAAAAAAATCCTTAAGGGATTAACAGACCACTAGCAACAGTGATCCCTGGAGTCAGACACTGGGTAAAAAGGCACAAGGATGAAAAGGACTTTTCACAGTGTTCTTTTGAAAAGCAGTGTGAGGATAAACCCTTCTATGTATTACCCTTCACAACACATTTTTGAAAGGTTTAGGGTTAAAAGCTATAACCTTACACACACAAGGCCCCCCACAGAGCTCCGCAAGCTCAGGATCCTGGCAGAAGGGTTTGCTTCTGGGTGTTTAGGGGCTCTAGTGAGTAGCTAATGCTAGCTGGACACGGCTGAAGTTCTACTGAAGGAAATGTGGATTACTGGGCACTGGAGTTCGTTCACAGTTACAGGGCATGGAGCAGGACCCAGTGGCAGGTCCAGAGCAGGTCAGCCAGTAGACACCAACCAGGGCTTTTGGACATCAGGCTCTGGTGGATCTGCTGGGTGTGGGTGTGGGTGCTGGCCTACACACATCCAGCACAGAGGCCCCTTGGCGCATGCACGAAATGCTTAGCCAATGCAGTTAAACACAGCTGCATGAGCACGAGTCCGCGGGTCAGTGAGGACTCCCCCCAGAGCCTCCTGCAGGCTGTCCTCGTCTGAGCCTGGGGGGTATCCATCCGGAGACTGGGCCCAGCATCCACACTCCCTCAGCAAACACGACCTCTTCACAATTTAAGATTTCTATTATGCTCCTTCAGTGCATTTAAATAGTGTTTGGGGGGGGGGAAGTTTTCCTGTCTTGGCATAAAATTGAGGTCTTGGAAATTCCAGCTGTGAGGTTTTGAGCCATGGTTCTAGATGGTCGGATGCCAGAAGCTGGTCAAATTTCAACAATAAAAATTTGAAGGCCAATGTGGGATTTCCAACTTTATTTTGTTAAGTAAGAACCTAAACAATTAGGCAAAATATAAGTACTGTCCTTACCGAATTAGAAAAGAAAGGGTACGTTAACTCCATAAAAGGGAGGAAACACCCTGAATAAGGAACAGTACTTTATCTTGTTCTTTTCTCCCTTGTTTCACCCAAAAGCAGTTCGATCATGGACCAGTCTCTGGCCTTCTGATATTCACCTCTACTGAGCAGAGTTCCACTGGTAAGGCCAAAGCCACTGCTCACCTTCAATTTAAAACTATGTGTTTCTTAATGACAACGGATGTTTAGAATTAAACACGTGGAAGCTTACAGGAAGCATAAGCCACCACCTGGCATTTCCCCTTAGCAGATAAAAAAATCAAAGTCCAGGGAGAAGGTAATGGCCTAAGCTGCCCAGGAACAAACAAGATCGGGAGATTAGATTCACGCCAGATCAGTGGAGAAGTCCTACACGTACAGGTATGCCTTAACTTAAACTTGACGTTCCTAGGCTAGTCTTCCTGTTCAGGATTCAGTTATAGGCTTTGAGGTACTCCCTGCCCCCATACATCAGCTCTTCTCCAGGAGGACCTCCCCCTGCAAGGTCAGGTGGGCAGAGTTCTACTTACAGAAGCTTGATTAACCACGGAGCATTCTCATTTGTGTGTACTGTGAACACCTTAGCTTTGTGGTTTCACAGCGTGATAACCCAGTGCTATTTTTGGTGGCAGTGGGAGGAAGGGTCTGGTGCTGAGCAGGAAGGTGAACTATTTTGGGATCTCCAGGGCAACCACGGGGTCCAGTTTTGAAGCTGAGAGCCAGAGCTTAGATGTTTTCAAGGCAGCTTTTATATTTGGTGAATTCATTGATTGCAAACTGGAATTGACAATAGTGGGTTTGGGGCCTATTGGCAAAAGGACTGGGTCAGCAACTTCTGGGTGACAGAATCATTCACATGATTATTGAGTGCGAGAAGTCCCGCGATCCCCCTCTGTGAGCTGGAGGCCCAGGAAAGCTGGTAGTGTAGTTCCAGCTCAAACGTAAAGGTCTGAGACCCAGGGCAGCCAATGGTGTAAGTCCTGGTCTGAGCTGGAAGGCCCAAGAGCCACGAGTGCTAACGTCTGAGGACAGGAGAAGATGCCTGCCCAGCTCAATCCGGGAGCAAACCTGCCCTTCCTCTACCTTTGGGTTCCATTCAGGCCCTCAACAGATTGGATGATGCCCCCAAGAATGGGTGAGGTGATCTTGGGTCAAGGTCCTGATTCAAATGCAAATCTCCTCTGGAGAAATCATCACAGACACCCTCAGAAATAATGTTTTATCAGCCATCAGGCATCCCTTAGCCCAGCCAAGCTGAAACATGAAACTCATCATCGGAGCAAGCATGACCACCAGCAGAAGGCTAAGTGAAGGGCGCTTTGTGTTCATGTGCAGACGGTGATAGACAAGCAGAATCTGGGCAGCAATACGGTTGGACAAGGGACTCTACAGTCCAGTAACAAATAAACAGTGGCACCTGCTCTTCGAACTGGACCTTTCTAAGTCAGGGTCTGTAGCAGCAGACTTCGGTGTTATTCATTTCCTCTGCCAATTCAGGCAAGTGGACTCCCTTATGACTCTTGACTAACCAGTGAAGTATCATTCGGTCTCCTCTCCTGCCAAATTAGATAGTGCTCTCGAACGGGGGAACAAAGCAAAAGAAAGCCGAAGACACACTCCCCGCTCGTGTCGCCCTCGTGCGATGCAAGGCCACACCACCTTTTGAGGCCGGCCAGCTGACAACCAGTCCTTAAAAATCAAGCTGAGAGCAGCCTGAAGTTCAAAGCCAAATAATGCATTGTGGGCTGTCACCTACCCGGAACACGTGGTGTCACTGGCTGTCTAAATGCTAAACCTCTCCAGCAGTGGGTACCATCCAGGGAAACTGGGTTTGGAAGGCAATTTCAATTAAATTAAAATGTTACGTAATATTCAGTACGTGCAAGAAACCTTTTATTTTGAACTAAAGGGAGAGGTATGTACCTTTTATTAAGAGGAAATCAGCTTCTCCTCATCCCCACTACATAAATGTTGAACAAATATTTAAAGAGTTTTGACTTGAAGGGACATTGGACTATGTGGCTTGTCCGGCAAAGGCTACATATCCTCTTCAAAGCAGGGAGAACTCTTCTGGTAGCCTCATGTGCTGTCCACATCTCCGTAAGACGTGGTACAGAATGCCTGTACTGACCAGGGTTGGCAATCTTTTCAGAGTCTCTGTTGTGGTGAGAAAGTGGTCACAAACAATATGTCAAGGAGTGGATATGGCTGTGTTCCAATTAAACTTTATCAACAAAAAGGGGCAGGGAGGCAGATTTGTCTCGTGGGCCGTTGTACACTGACCCATGGTGTAGATATGAGTTTATGTCACCAGTACTTGAAATGCAGGTAACCTTGGCTAATCTATCAAAACCATAAATAACATCCAGCGCTGAAATCTGACAACGCTCGTAGGAACCATTGACCAATACGTTTGCTTGCCATTTAGAAAAATGTCTCACCCTTACAGCAGTTCTGTGTAATTCTCTGCCCAATGAGGGTATCCCTTGGCCACTGGCAGAAATCCTCAAGAGTGCCTAGGGGCAATCTACGTTCTGCAATGATCCTTACAGCAAACTGAACTCCATTTTGTAAGTGAACAGATTAAGATGCAGAAGACTTCTATAAATTCTTTAGGTAGATGATTATTCTTGAATATGGAAAGATAGATAGACTTTTACCACCAGTTTTCAAGCCACATTTTTCCCTGCAGGGAAGGCAGTGATGGTGTCTCCCAAGGGGAGCTGAGGAAAATATTAAGGCTGCTTGTCACGGGGCTGGAGAGACAGCTTAAGGCTGATAATTCTGAGGTAAAAGCTGGATCTTTTTTCAGATTCAAAAAAGCAGAAATCCTGTTACTGTGCTTTACTGTCATGGTGTAAGGAAAAACTAAACTCTGGAGTCAGCCACCCCTGAATCCAGATCCTGCCTTTACCACTGATTGGTTGTACAGCTTTGGGTCAAGCCATTACTGCCTCAGGGCCTTAGCTACTTCCTATGTAAAATGGATTTTTTTGGTAAAGATGAAAGGTAAAAACACTACTTTAATACATGTTATATAAAAACTTTATAAATAAAACTATGGGTGTTTCATAGCTGGGACTCATCAATTTTGCCTCCTTTTGCCACCTCAGGTTCGTGTTTACAAGGCAAAACATTTTAAAACATCCTCCTTCTTCCACATCTCATCTACACATGAAGACATATGGACAACTTTGAGTTTCTGAGCGTGGCAGGGAATCTGGCGTCAAAAGATGAAGACACGTCAAAGTCCTCTTACTCATCTACGATGACTTTGGAAGATCGCGGAATCAGATCATTGGAAGGGATTTTATATGATCCCTCAGATCTCAAGTCCAGAGCCTTTTCCATCTACAAGGTGAAATCAACTGTAGAACAAATGCGGGATATCTAAAAATAACGCTGAGCCACTTTAAAATAAATAAATAAACAAACAAATAAATAACACAATGCGTTTTGTTGCTAAGGGAAACAGATCCTGGAGCTTCACAATGGTCACGAATTAGAACATCTCACGGCACCCTAAGCAATTACTTTTCTCTATGACCCAGATAGATTCCTTGCATTTTTGAGCCATCAGACCCTTCAGAACGCTCAGCTGCTCACAATCGGGGACAGTCCTGCCCAGCTCCCCGGACTCCCGTCTCCAGGCAGGTGGAGAAGTATGGGTGGGGAGGGATGGACCTTTTTCTGGCAGCTTTATGGAGATGTCACGGACATACGATAAAGTACAGTCTGTTAATTTTCGCAGGTGTCTATATCCATGAAACCATCGCCACGGTTAAGATACTGCATTTGCTCATCACTTTGTGGGAGTATTCTGATTGCGAGAGTAACAAGGAGCCACTGCTGGCAGGGCCTGGGGGTGACAAATACCCTGAAATGTGCAGTCTTGCGCAAAGAGTAGTCTTTTTTTTTTTTTTTTTAAATGATTTTTTATTATATTATGTTAGTCACCATACAGTACATCCCCGGTTTCCGATGTAAGGCTCGATGATTCATTAGTTGTGTATAACACCCAGTGCACCATGCAATACGTGCCCTCCTTACTACCCATCACCAGTCTATCCCATTCCCCCAACCCCTCCCCTCTGAGGCCCTCAGTTTGTTTCTCATAGTCCATAGTCTCTCATGTTTCATTCCCCCTTCTGATTACCCCCCCTTTCTTTATCCCTTTCTTCCCCTACCGATCATCCTAGTTCTTATGTTCCATAGATGAGAGAAATCATATGATAGTTATCTTTCTGTGCTTGACTTATTTCACTTAGCATTATCTCCTCCAGTGCCGTCCATGTTGTAGCAAATGTTGAGAACTCGTTCTTTCTGATAGCTGAGTAATATTCCATTGTATATATGGACCACAACTTCTTAATCCAGTCATCTGTTGAAGGGCATCTCGGCTCCTTCCACAATTTAGCTATTGTGGACATTGCTGCTATGAACATTGGGGTGCATATGGCCCTTCTCTTCACTACGTCTGTATCTTTGGGGTAAATACCCAGTAGTGCAATGGCTGGATCATAGGGTAGCTCAATTTTTAACTTTTTAAGGGACCTCCACACTGTTTTCCAGGCGCAAAGAGTAGTCTTATCCATAAGAGCACCTCCGCTGAGAAATGCGGGGCCCAATCCCTTTGCTAAAGTAATGAGGAAACAGTCCGGATAAGGAAACTGAGGCAAGACCCGTATCAGTGCCTTCTGTGCTCATGTAAACACATCAGAGTACATATGTTAAACAAGCGATATACTATTTGCTAAAAGAAATTCTTGCCTGAATCAAATGCTTCATGCCATATTGATATTTAAAAGCGACACATACTTTATTTTATTTATTTATTTTTTTTTTTAATAATGATTTTTTATTATATTATGTTAGTCACCATACAGTACATCCCCGGTTTTCGATGTAAGGCTCGATGATTCATTAGTTGTGTATAACACCCAGTGCACCATGCAATATGTCGACACATACTTTAAAATGATATATTTTAATCAGAGAGGGAGACAAGCCCTAAGAGACTCTTAACTCTAGGGAACAAACTGAGGGTCACTGGAGGGAAGGTGGGCACAGGGATGGGGTAACTGCATGATGGGCATTAAGGAGGGTATGTGATGGAATGAGCACTGGGTATTAAACACAACGGATGAATCACTGACCTCTACCTCTGAAACTAGTAATACACTACATGTTAATTAATTAAATTTAAAACAAGATATAAAAAATGATATATTTAAAATGTGACAGTGGGTTCTTCTAAAGAGGGTCAGCTAGCTAGGTCTTCCTCCCCTTAATGACATGACTGCCAGGCAGGGGCTGGTGCTGATATCCTGGCACAGAGAGTGAAGGTCAAAGACACAAAATCTAGGGGCGCCTGGGAGGCTCCGTCAGTTAAGTGTCTGCCTTCAGCTTGGGTCATGATCTCGGGGTCCTGGGATCGAGCCCCATGTCGGACTCCCTGCTCAGTTGGGAGTCTGCTTCTCCCTCTCCCTCTGCCTCTGCCCTTCCCCCCACCCCACCCCGGCTTGTGTTCTCTCTCAAATAAATCAAAGCTTAAAAAAAAAAAAGACACAAATTCTAGGTATGGACAATGCTGGCCTCATTCTGTCTTAATCAGAAAGATGCAGCATGCTTATAATAAATCATTCATGAACAAAAGGATTCCTGGCACCGAGAAAGTGTCTAGGGTGCCTATAAAGGCCTACGTATGCACTCCTTGTTGTAAAGTATCTCACAGAGTGTCGTATATCATTTAGTTGCCAAATAGATAAAATTTTGAAATTTCAGGTATTAATTTAAAAATCATTTGGAGTCCTATTAGTTGCAAAGGTAATAACTCCAAGAGCACAATTTGGTGTCTACTAGAAAGATCATCACTGTAACATGGGAAGTACTGGGCTAGTTCAGTGGTTCTCGATTACATGCTTAGAATCCACTAGAGGGATTGTTCAACAGATTTCTTGGTCTCACCCCCAAAGTTCCTGATTCAGTTGATCTGGGGTGGAGCCGAAGAATATGCATTTTTCACAAGTTCCAGGTGATGTGCCGATGCTGTAGGCCTAGGGACTACATGCTTGGGCTATGGTTTCCCCCGGGCCCATCCATAGCTGGCTCTGTTGATTGGACACTATGGGTAGAAGAGACCAGTGGGGTTGGAGCACCTTGTCCTTCTTTATCCAGCCACCTGCAGCTGTAACTGCTCTCAGAGCCCTGAACTCACTGCCAGCCACCCTCCCACAGAAGACCTCCATTCCTCTTGTTCTTTGTAGCCAAAGTAAAACATCTGGTTGAAAGGTCTGGGTAGAGGCCCTAGAAGACCATGAAATCCGAACATCTCGCAAGCACATTTACAGCAATTATGAACCAAATAGATCATTCCGACAGATTCAGATAAACTCATGACACCCTGACTTCCTAGAGAAAAAATGTAGTTAATAGATACTTTCTGGGAATGATAAAGAGACTGTTAAACACAAACACACAGGGGCTCCTGGGTGGCTCAGTCAGTTAAACATCTGACTTCAGCTCAGGTCATGATCTCGGGGTCCTAGGATCGAGTCCCACATCGGGCTCCTTGCTCACGCGGGGAGTCTGCTTCTCCCTCTTCCTCTGCCTCTCCCCCTGTTTGTGCTCTCTTTTGCTCAAATAAATAAATAAAATCTTTAAAAAAAAAAAAAAAAGAAACCACACAGGACAATTTCCAACTATAGAAAGGTGAACAGTGTCATGAGTAAACAGGATTATATATCTTAGGTCTTGGGTTGTCCAGCTTCTGTCTGGAAACTAGTTCTGGGAGCTGCTAAGGACCCTAGGGAAGCAAACTTCAAAAGTTCTGATAGTTCGTATTCTTCAACCAAGAGCATTTAAACCAAAACTAGGCTGTCTGGGCTCATCACCTACAGGTTTGATTTCCAGACGGCTGACACCTGGACATGGAGATATACGCAAGTATCATTTCCCTGAGGACTTTAAAAAAAAGTAATGCAATGCAGGTCCTGAGGGTCCAAGGGTCACCCCAGCCATTCTCACCCAAGCCCAGTAATAACTGATAAAAAAACCCAGCTGATTTGGGAGAGAAATACTTATTTTAAAATATAAACGTGCCTTACAAGTCAGTCTTCACTGTCTCAAAGACAAAATAATCGCCCTAAGCCCCGAAATCAAGTATCTGTATTTTTATTTGCTAGACCATTTTCTCGGAAAAATCCTGTTGGTAGTGGTGATATTTCCAATTTAATCATGATTACTTGTCTTCCTGTACTAAGCTAGCACTAGGCTTTAAAAATTTTAATTTATTTACTTTATTTTGGTAAAGAATACATAACGTAGGGCTAACCATTAAAACCATGTGTGAGTATACAGTTCCGTGGGATTGAGGGCATTCACACTGTGTTCAACCACCACCACCATCCGTCTCAGATTTATTTATTGAACTGATCTCCCCCCTCCCCCCAAAACACGATAAAGCTGGAGGTGACCTGTATGGTTAACTGGGGTGTTTTTGCAAATACAGTGTCAAAATGACAGGATTCTCCTAAGTTCTCAGGAGAAAAGCTAAGTCAACGTCATCATAAAGGAAGAGCTACATGACTGAGCTCAGACTTGAGGCCCAATTGTGGGCCCCCAACCCATCTTTGAACTTGAGGGAAGCAACGACCTGGTACCAGCTGCTGCTTCTAAAATGCCCTCTTGGTCTAAACCCACGCAGACATTACTCTATGAGTACTGATTGTACTCTTTCCCGCTGAATCTCAAAGTCTGTCTTCACGCAATCTTCCAGGCATCATCATAACTAATTACAAGTGGCCCAAAGAACAGACCTAGGTCCGATTTCCATATAAAAAAACGCAAGCCACTTGAGGCAACACAAAGTAACAATCATTGGCACTGCTTCTGGGTCTGCTAACTGTCCAGAGTGGACATGTACGCATGCGCCGGAAGGGAAGGCTTCAGCATGGAGATGCCACCAGGCAGATTCTTTAGCACGGACATCCTCACAAACAGAAATGTTCTTACCTGGGCAGGAACACGCTTTCCACTACATAAAAGTCTTGCATGAGGACATCTCTATCTGGCTTGGAAGTGAGATTCCCCACTGTGTATCCTATTCCCAGCTGAATAGCACCTTTGATAGCAGATGATGCAGTCTGCAAAGAAAACAAGGGTCAGGGTTAACCTCCATGGTAAAGGTCTCGTTCAAGGTCACAAGCTGCAAAGATAGGAGAGTGAGGTCAGATGTTCTTTCTTGCTCCTAAGCAACATGGAAGCTGGGTTTGGAAAGACGATAGGCTGCTTCTTTTGATGGTGAGTTTATTCCAAACATTAAGGACTCTTCTTGATATGAAATTATTTTTACGGTAATCTTTCCTACAAATATTTCTAAGGTCAAATTACAGTCCCAAATCTCCACCTTTCTTTTAGTAAGAACTTAGAAATTTGGTAGGACATTTTCAATATGTAGCATTATAAAAGAAAAATGTTACAGTCACGTTTTTTAAAAGATCCGAAGCTCTATAGCAAACCTATGGGTCAGGAAGAGTATTTTATCTTCATAAGAAATGAGAAAGCAAAAAGTTATCCGAGTCTGCGAATAAAATTTAATTTGGAAATGGCTTACTGGTGTTGCCATGGATCCGGCAGCAAAATTTCCTACACTGATCTGTGATAAAACGATAGCACCGGAACACCGGTATTTCCAATTTCCTACTTTCCCAGTATCGTTCCATAATTAAATTCACACAATATTAAATTAGGGAATAATACATATATGTGTATACATACATATACGTACATGTGTCTGTGTGTGCGTACGCGCACATAGTTTTAACCAACATAAGAGGAGAAAGAGCAGAGTAACGCCATTTAGGAAAAGCAGAAGATATTCTTCCTAATGGTTGTGAAAGTGTGGCCATTTCAGGTGATGTCAACAAATGATTATTGCGGACCTAGCCCGGCGCTAGAGGTGGTTTGTTTGGGGTTCAACCTTGGGTGACCAAGGATGACAGTGCTGTGGGAGAGGTCACTGGTTGGGGGTGGGTGGAACAACATTAGCTTGGTTCTTTATGTCCTTTGTTTGTGATCATGGAACAGCATGCAAACAGGTTTAAAAGGTCTGAGAGTCTTATGCATAGAGAGTTTTGAAGCCTTTACAAGTGGATAATCTCCGTAATTAAGGAAATCGGAGGATCAAGGATCAAACTTGAGGCCGCCATCCACCAGTACTGACCAGCCCCTTCCCTACACAACTGGAAACAAGCCCTCGGCCCATGGAGTCATCACTGGATGGCCTGCTCACCCCACTGCAAATATTACATCACCCCTCATCTGAGGGCAACTCCCTACCCTCCTCCCTACAGGAGGCAGAAAAGTGGCTTGTTTTTCTTTTTCCCCATGCTCTTTACTTAAGATCCCAGGGCAGCAGGATGGCAAAAGACTTAGCACTGAAGCCCCCAGTGCAACTAGTGCTTCAAAAACAAAGTTTGCTATTTTAATTCTCCCTCTCTGAGCTCTGCAATGCCACCAAGTGGCATCGGTGACCTTTTGTACCAAGAGCTCTGACTTCTGAAGGCTGACATGGATTTTCTTCATTTTAACCTCGCATAAAAATTCAAAAGGCATTCCTTCTCCTAGCCATCACTCAGAGCAGTGTGGCAGAAGATACGACATCAGCACTTTCCAGAGGACCCAACACCCTGAAGCGTTCTGTTCCAGACCTATCAACAGAGTCATATGCTCTCAAAGCCCTTGTCCCTTCCTGCCTCCCACCCCCGACGGCTTTCTGGAACTATCGTATGTCTACTTTATTCGGTCATCTAACACTCCTGGGTCTCAAACACCTGTCTGACAGATGGAATACCTAATTCTTTTTCAACTACCCTTTTTCCCGACCCCCAGCAACAGAAGGTGGTCAAAGTACTAGGAGTCTATATCTGGTATTTTCAAACTTGAGAAAGCATGAGAATCTCTGGAATACTTGTTAAAACAGACTGAGGCAAAACCACAGAGACAGTAAAAAAAAGCCCCGGTTGCCAGGGGCTGGGGAGGGGTTACCAGGGGTTGGGGGAAGAAAGGGAGAGCACAGAGGGTTTTCAGGGCAGGGAAAATACTCTGTATGACACTCTAATGATGGCTATATGTCATTATACACTTGTCTAAACCTACCGAACATCCAACATCAAGACTGAACCATAATGGAAACCATGGACTTTGGGTGACTATGATGTGTCAATGTAAGTTCATCAACTGTAGCAAATGCACCACTCTGGTGGGGGATGGTGACAAAGGGGAGGCTATACCTGTGTGGGGGACAGGGAGCACATGGAAAACCTCTGTACCTTCTCAATGTTTCCGTTAACCTACAACTACTCTAAAACAATGGTCTTACAAAAATATTTGATGGGCATTGCAAACCAAAACCAAGAACAGATAGATGGATTATATTTCCAGGCTTTCTGATTCTGGAGGTCTGGGGTGAGGCTCAAGAATTTGCTCTCGCTCTAAGGAGCACTGGAAAAATCTACGTCCTATGGCTTAAGATTAAATTTTGAGTTCCCGAAGGAGTAAGATTTTGGAAAGGGCTCCATTGACGTCTGTTTATGTTAAACCCCCAAACAGACTTGTGATCCTATTACTTTCCTTTCAGTCTCCTTAAAATTCAAGAGCTCTGATGGGAGAAACTGTAGAAATTGTAATATTTTTTGGATCAACTCTTTCTGCCAGACACGATATACAACTACCACAATCACCATCTAGAGTAATCATGGACATTCTTACAGAGCATTCGCTGAATGGCAGGCACTGTTCTAAGTGCTTGTGGTTATTTGAAATCTTTTATCCTCCCAATGACCCTATAAAGAAGGGACTACTGCTATCTCCATTTTACAGACTCAGTAAGGTTTAGTAACTTACACTAGGTCACACAGCTAGGGAAGAGGTGTGACTGGGACTCATACTTGGGAATCTGGCTCCAGAGTCCAAGTTATAAGCAACTATACCATGGCCTATATGTCAAAATCTCTGAACTCATATAATCCTTTCAAGGACCCCGAGAAGTAGCAATGATCACGTCCATTTTCCAGGTGGGGATTGAGGCACAAAAAGGATGAGTGACTTGCCCCGGTCACGTTGCTAGCGTGTGGGAGATTCTCGCTGCAAAACCCATGCGGCTTCCACATCTGTTTTTTGTTTTTTGTGTTCTCCCAAAACGAGCCTAGAATCCAAGTCAGGAGTTCCCTTTAAAGTCTAGCTGTTTGACCTCAGCAAAGGAAGTAGCTCTGTGGGAGCCATTCCTTTTGATAAAATAGGGATAAAATACTTTATTTGCTTCTGGACCTACCCAGCCTGGAGTAAGCCCAGGAAAAGCTGTAAATCACTCGGTAAACCAGTACAAAGACTGGTTAATGTCACTTGTTAATGTCACTGCTAGTAACACGGGGAGGTAGCAACATAAGGAGATATTTTGCTGCTGAGGGGGGGACCACACTTTGAGGTTTCCTCCTCCCCATCTCCGTGTAAAATTAAATGCTTTAGCACTGAGGCATTTGCGTAGAATTAAAAAGCATCTTGCCTACTTTGTGGAAATGTCTGATCGTATTCACTGAGGCATGTGGTTTCTTGAGTCATCAGCAGTAAGGGTTGCATCACCGGAAGTCCTCCCAGGGGACATGAGGCACGATGACAGGTGTTTCTGGCGTATTTTCTAACACGGCCACTCTTGAGCAAGATGTGCTTTAAAACTATAAAACTGAAATGTTACACGGAGTGTCTTGGGTCAGCAGCTGAGTAAACCGTGGTGCTGACAAAGAACCTTCTGTGTGTAGTGCTGCTGGTTTTTCTTCTAGAAGCAGGAGCTCTTCCCCTGCGAACTCAGAGCCACAAGCCCCTCTTCCTTCCTTGGGGATACCCACCAACAGACCAGCGAACCAGTAACAGGTGCATGGCTTCACACACACTCAACCTCTCCAGCTTTCTCGGCAAGACTTTGCGTATGTTCCAACAGCGCTGGGACAGGACCATTTTCCCTTTCCAACTCCAACAGGGACCCTTGACTCTCTCAAAACATATAGTTCTAGACTTCAGAACACAGTGAAACAGGCTATTTTTAATTCAGCACTTTGCATGGGCTAAGTGGCAGCAACATGTTGCCTGGATACTAGAAAAACCTCTCAAGCATTTCACACGCAGAGAAAGAACCAGAAAACATCACAAAAGCAAACCACCGACACCCGGTTGCATAGCTCCTCTTTCCTAACCCCACCTTGTGCAGGGATGAGGGTAATACTAAGAGGAAAATGAATGTCAGCTGGCGGTGTGTAATAGGATCTATTTTTCAAAACACTATCTTTTAAGGATTGTATTTGATCCTCGCAATTGTTATGTAAGTAGGGAGGGTTTATAAAGCGCATTTTATACAGGGGCTCCTGGAGCCTCAGTCGGTTAAACATCCGACTCTTGGTGTCGGCTCATTTCATGATCTCAGGGTCCTGAGGTCGAGTCCCGTGTTGGGCTCTGCACTGGGGGTGGGGTGGGGGCGGGATCTGCTTGTCCCTCTCCCTCTGCTTCTCCCCCCACACTGGCTCTCTCGCTCTCTGGCATAAATAAGTAAAATCATGAAAAAAAAATAAAGCTCATTTTATAGATAAAGAAACTGTGGCTCTGGGAGATTAACTGCATCTAAACGTCTTGCCTGGCGTGTGGCAGAGTCAGGAATGACACTGTGCTCTCCAAGGCCCCTGGTTCAGGGCTCCATCATAATTGAGGCTGTACGTGCCTGAATTTTTCTGCTGGAGACGGATCTGACCGAAGCCGAAGTACTGGCGCGATGAGCTCATCACGGTGACAGTAACAATAGGGCGATATTCGTGGGGCGCCTGGGCGGCTCAGTCATTAAGCATCTGCCTTCGGCTCAGGTCATGATCCCCGCGTTCTGGGATCGGTCCGCATCGAAGCAGGAAGCCTGCTTCTCCCTCTCCCACTCCCCCTGCTTGTGCTCCCTCTCTCGCTGCCTCTCTCTCTGTCAAATAAATAAATAAAATCTTAAAAAAAAAAAAGAAGTGATATTTGTTACAGGAAATGGCTTTCTTCAGCACACTGTCAATGAAACTAGATCACTTAATAGGCCATCTGATATCACTGGCTTGAAAAGCAAGTATGAAAACATTTCATGTCCAGAGCATTTTCCCGTCCAAGGTGTTCTGATGAACTAATTATGGGATTATAGCCAATATAGATGATGCCACAGTGATTTTTATCAGAGGTACAGATCTCATCGTGTCACCACCTTGCTTGAAACCCTCTAATGGGTTCCTGGTGTCCTCACTGCAGGATTAAGTCTAAACCCTTTAGCTTGACCCGGAAACCCATCGAATAGCATTACTTCTTCCTGCCCTCCATGCACTCCTGCATCCTGATATGAAAAGAGATCCCCACCCCCATCACACAGACACACATACACACTCACACACATGAAAGCACACACATAACCATCTCTATCCTTCGAGTAAGCTGACCTTACAGGTCCATGAGCCCCGAAGAACCGCATATGACATTTTCTACTTGTGTGCATTTTTCTCAAGGAGGGGGTCCAATGTGCTCTCTTTTTTTCAGAATGTATGTTTTTCCAAAACCACACACAGATCTCGAGTGTCTAATTCTAAATTAGAGATGTTCACTGCCAAGGTGCCTTAGCTAAGCCATAAACACCTCGCTCAGTACCACCTCGTCTTAGCGAGAGGAGGCAATTCTCATCCAATAGGGAGAACCCCCAACCCTAAGTCCAGGCGCTCCATCTCTGAATCTATACTCAACAATGGAGGCATAGGCTTTTTCTTCGTCCCAGTGATAAAAATACGGGAAAAGAAAGAGGGACAGATTGCACGAAACGGTTCCGGGGGTATAGAAATGGGAAAGTCTGGGCGGGGGGAGGAACCTAAAACCTTCTGAGAGGCAGTGGGGCCACCTGTCGCTTTCAGACTGTTCAAACCATATCTCCAGTCTCTCTTTACGTCAGTTCCCTATTGCTGCAGTAGCAAACAGAATCCAGGAGGATCTCTCCATCCAAAGATCACTCACTGGATCACCTCTGCGAAGCCCTCTTCCCATGTAAGTAACCTGTGTACAAGGTCTAGGGATTGGGGCAGAGCCAACCGTGAGGGCCCCATTATTTTGCAGATATTTCTCCTTTACATCAGGATTGATTCTAGCATTTTCTCTGCGGTTGCCTCAGGCAAAGAGAAGAGCTCCCCTCAGAACTCCATTCAGTCAGATGCTGTTCATTCCTTTAACAAAGACCTGAGAATTTTCTGTGAGCCAGGCACTGGGGAAAGAAGGACACGGTTTTCGCTCTCACGAGAGCTCCTGGTCTAGTGGGGGAAAGAGACATCAAGCAAAGACACTCAGGCGTCATGACGATAGCAGTCAGGGAAATAAACAACAGGGTGCGGTGACTGAGGCCAAAAGGGTGGGGGGTCCACTCTAGAAAGGCGGAGTTAGGAGAGGTGTCCTTGAGCAGAGGGCTGGGGGCCCTCTCCTACAAACGGGGATACAGAAGTGGCCTGGCCAGAGTCCTGGCCCTCAAGGGACTGAGAATCCCATGAGGAGGTCAGGGGAAAGGATCTCTAGGCAGAGAGGGACAGCAGTTCAGGGACTTGAAAGCAGACCATCGGCGTAAACTGCAGTGGGCCGCAGGGGGTGCCAGAACTAGAGACTGGAAATATGCAGTGGCTCCAGGTATGGGCCTTACACAGGCCATGGTAAGGGTTTCTGTGTTTTGATAAGGAAACAGCATCCTAATTTGAACAGGATTGTTCTGGGTGCCCAGCGGAGGGAAAGAAGTAGGTGACTGTTACCATGGTTCCCACAGATGAGAAGATGGACAGATGAGATGTATGTGAGAGATACTTTGGAAGGAGCTAGGACTTTCTATGAACTAGAAATGGTGGGGGGAGCAAAGTACTGAAAAGTCCTGGTGTTTCTCTGGATGAGTTCAGAGGATGGAGGTTGCTCGGCTGAGGTGAGGAGACGGAGGAGGAATGTGTTTTGGGGGGGAAGATCAAGGGTTCCAATCGAAAAGCCAATGAGACCCCAGTCAGAGATGTTAAGATACAAGTCGAGAGCTTAGATTAGAGTTTTGGGCTGAAAATTTGAATCTGAGTGTCTTTGGTGTATAAAGGGTATTGAAAACCAAGGAGCCAGGGGCGCCTGGGTGGCACAGCAGTTAAGCGTCTGCCTTCGGCTCAGGGCGTGATCCCGGCGTTATGGGATCGAGCCCCACATCAGGCTCTTCCGCTATGAGCCTGCTTCTTCCTCTCCCACTCCCCCTGCTTGTGTTCCCTCTCTCGCTGGCTGTCTCTATCTCTGTTGAATAAATAAATAAAATCTTAAAAAAAAAAAAAAAAAGAAAACCAAGGAGCCAGATGAGTAATGCAGGGAGACAGGGGACTGTTCTAGAAGGGCCCTCAGCATGGTGAAACACTGAGGGACTAGACAGGAAGGAGAACCTTTAGCGGTGACATAGGAGTGACTGCAGAAGTGGGAAGAAAATCAGGAAAACATGGCTTTAGAGAGACGGAGAAAAGAGAATTTGAAGAAAGGAGTGTCGAAAATCTCAACCGAGTGGCTCTTTCATTTGGTAATATGAACGTAAGTCCAAGTCTGGAATCCTGAATGCTTGACAAAATTAATCGAGAAACTCCAGCCAAATTATGTTATCCTTTTAACTTTGAAAAATAAAATGCTAGTTTAAAAAAAGCAGGATGCAAAATACATAGAATAAAATTTCAAAAAGAAAACTTCACAACTGTATTTATACATATCTGCAGAGGAAAACAGGACAGGAAAGAAACATATCAAACTGTATGATTATTGCTGGGTGGTAGAACAGTAGGTGATTCCAAGCCTTATACTTCGTGAATTTTCTAAGTTTTCTGTTAGATGTGGGAAAAGAAATGTCCTCCAATCAAGGTACTGTTACTGTGTTTATAAACACATTTTGAGGGATGAATTTAAATATATAATATACACACACACACATTTGGGATTTGCTCATTTTTTAAATCTCATTTTCTTTCAGGTCAAGGGCTCACTGCTAGAAACCTTCATCACTGCTACACTCTGATGAAACATAATCATAATCAACTTTACTTTTTGTCTCCTATTGCCTCTTTAAATTTATTCTGGGGTTAGATCTTCCCCTGCCCTAGGATGAAATTTAGGGCAGGCCTATGACCCTTCCGGTGACTCCCAGAATCAAAGGTGCTCTGTTCCACGGCCCACCTTCTACCATTATTCTCTCCCTGCAGTCTCTATTCATACAGCAGCGAGACAAGATGACTCCCTTCTCCCAGGAGGTGTGGTTTCATAAATGACTTTATATTCTGCTACTTTCCTGGTTGGAAACTACTTTTCTGATATAATTTCTGCAGCCATCTACATTTCTGAAAATAAGAACACTGGAGATATTGAATAAGAATAATTACGTCCTTCCCTGTGCCTGCACGACCTTCCAGGTGGTGAAACAGCTTCATAACAAGGTCATTTTGACATACTGGGTACTAAACAACCTTGTCAGATGCCCAAGGCAGATTTGTTTTATATTTAATTTTCTCTTATTACTAAGCAGCCTTTTAACAGAATCCCCGTGTATCCACGTGTCGGAAGGAAGGTTTGATTTTCTAAATATGATGGAAAAGGCAGAGCAAAGATAAGGTGTTTCATGTTTCATGGTTTCTCTTAAATGATCTCTACCTTATTTACGTGGTTGGCAGTGAAGCATTCTCTCATCGGAATGGAAAAGCATATTAAGCAAACACTTCTCATCAACAGAAAAATACTGTACTCTTAAGGGATTCGGCAGTGGTAAATTATACACACTTAATTGCCCTTAAAGGAGATATGCCACCAACTGCAGATGGAATCTTTGATTTAGGATAGAACACCCTTATGAATGCTGCCCTATTAGCCCTTTCAAAATATTACAGTGTGCACTGAGCTATCTGTCATCGGTGTGGCACGGTAGAGTATCTGTAACATATATACACACCAGGGAAGAAAGTTTTATTTGTTTGTATATGCAAATGAAAATATTATTGGGGCACCTGGGTGCCTCAGTTGGTTAAGCAGCCAACCCTTGATTTCGGCTCAGATCAGGATTTCAGGGTCGTGAGATCAAGCCCCGTGTCCGGCTCAGTGCTCAGCAGGGAGACTGCTTGAGATTCTCTCTTTTTCTCTCCCTCCACCCCTTTCCCTGCTTGTGTGCTCTCTCTAAAATAAATAAATTAAAAAAATATTCTTTGATTCAGATACAAGTTTAGATTCAAAAGATAAAAATAAAAAGGGATTCATTTTTCACCTGCCTAGAATCAAGAAAGACCAAGTTGCACGTACTCGTAGAGTGTTACGTGTCCCGTGAGGCAGTTGTTGATTTAAAGGTAAAATACTACATCGGTGCTTGGCACTGCTTTGGGGGAACAACACAATGCTAGTGGCAGATGATGCTAATTGTCTGCAGTACCTATTTGCCCTTCTTACTGAGCAGCTGTTCTCAGTGAGGGTTGATTTTGTCCTGCATGGGACACCTGGCAGTGTCTGGAGACAATTTTGGCTGTCATAATTGGGGAGTGCCATTGACATCTTTTGGACAGAGGCCAGAGATGCTGCTAACATCCTACAAGGCACAGCAAAGCCCCCTCGACAAATAATTACCCATCCCCGAACATCGGTAGCGCCAATGTTATGAAAGCCTATTTTACAGTAGAAATTTTAATTGGGTGTTTTGCCCGCTTCCCTTGCAGCTAAGTGTAGTCATGTGACTAATTTTGGGCCAACGTGTTGCGAGAGGAAATGATGGGTCCAACTCCCAGGTCACACTGTTACCAGGAAGGAGCGTGTCCTCTATGGATGTGATGGCTGGAGATCAAGAAACCCTCCTGGATCCCATCTCGAAGCTGCACATTGCAGATGGCCACAAAACAAGACAGAAACCTGGACCCCTGACGGCTTCGCAGAGGAAGTAAATCACCTCTGTACTGTTATGTGTGCGAGAACCAAACTTCAGCTCAGTGGGAGCTACAATCGTCGTGGCTCCTGCTTCCGTGCATCATGGAACCCGGCCCACTGGGATGATGGGCTCTTTTGGGGGAACATGTAACAGCAGCCTGGGGGTGAGGGGAAGTTGAGAAACATACCCAGGCACAGATACCAAGAAATTATAAAGATGCTTTTCTACCTGTCCCTTTAGAGTCTTACACTGCATGGTTGGAAAGGCCCTTGAGGGTGGCCTTCTCTGTAGTGGGAAGCGACCAGGTACCTGTGGCCGTCCCTCTCCTGCCACACCTCTGCTTCATTTCTTTCCAGGGGGAGGGGAACGAACAGAACACACTGGGATCATTTCACCATTCTGCTGGTTACTGGCATTTCCGGAGCGTTTATCATGATCTAGGTATTGTACTAAGTGCATGAGAGGTGTTTTCTCCTTGATGTGCGTTATCTTCACAACACTACGTGAGAGGTACAACTGTTACTCCTGATTCACCCACAACAAAACAGACTCAGAAAGAGAGAAGCCAGGGGCACCTGGGTGGCTCACTTAGTTAAGTGGCCAACTCTTGATTTCGGTGTGGGTCATGATTTCAGGGTTGGGAGATCGAGCCTCACGTTGGGCTCCTCACTCAGTGAGGCGTCTGTGTCAGATTCTTTCTCTCTCTCTGCCCTTCCTTCCTCCCCCCACTTGTGCTTGTGTGCTCTCTCTCTCAAATAAATAAATAAAATCTTAAAGAAAAAGGAGAAACTTATTCAAGGCCACACAGTGAGGAAGTGACAAAGCTGGCCCTTACTTCCAAGTCCATGTTCACAACCATCTCATCCAACGTCATGATTGGACACAGAAATACACAGACGTCAACTTTGCCAGTTGATTTAGCACAGGCCCAGCTTAAATTCTACAGCTGGTGTAGCTACCATAGAGTTCACTTGGCTGTGTGGGTCGATTTCCAGGCCCAAACCAAGCCAGCTTCTATTCTTTCTTATTTGTATTTTCCATTGACCAGCAAATCCATAGCTTGCCCAGAGGTGTGGAGGTGGGTCAGGGCCACGCCTCGCCCCTAGAGAGTCCCCAGCGGATATTTCCAGAGAACTCTGCCAGGTCAGGCGCATGGCAGCACCTAGTTTGGCACTAAGTTGAAAGGCATCCTAGGTGGGGCCAAAGTGGAAAAGGTTTCCGTACAAGGTCGCCATTTTGGAATCTTTACAAAAGCAATGAGAATCTAGGCTTGTCTACTGGCTTTACCTATGACAGGTGCAGCATAGGCAACCGAGCCCTCCCCACCAAAGGAAACCCTTCAGCAGTGCTGCTCTCTTCTCCATCCTTGCTCGACTTACGGATTATCCCCACCTATTAGAGAGGCCACTAACCCCAAGCCATCCCCCTGGTCTCCTGCCCCCCAAAGCTCTTGCTGCATATGAAGACAGATGGACAGACAGACAGACACACAGTGCTGTTGTTGATGTTTTAAGGATTAGGAGAGCATACTTAAAACTCCTTCAAGGAAGCAAAGACCTGCAGGGCAACTTACTACACTTCTGCAAACCCAGCTGCAAACAATACCTTATTGTTCTTTTATCACCTATGCCGAGACATCTCCAACCTTTCCTCTTCCTTCCACCAACTGACCTCTTCAGTTATAAAAAGAAGAATGTGTTTAGCCAAGGAGGGGAAATAACCCAGTGCCTGGCTCTCTGATAGTTTTGACAGGTCCCCTTCGTTACTCTTCTGTGCTTAATTAATTCAGGATGTATATTCTTTGACTTCATAAAACAGGAGGGCTTGATTGCTACCCATTTGCCCAAATAAAAAGAAGAAAGCCAGAAATGAAACTTTTTTCGGGGGCAGGGATTCCTGCATTTATTTTTTTTCCATTTGTGCTTAGATTTGTATGAGTCACTTAACTTTTTTAAATAACTAAGTTTGTGGGGAAAAAAAAGATAAAATGAGGAAAATAATAAATGCTATAGAAGCAGGCTTAAAAGAAAGAAAACTAGCTTTCTTTCTCCCTTCAAATATCCCTTCACTTTGATTTTTCTTCTTCTTAGTTTAATTTTCAAGATAAATTCTGTAAGTGGGCCAGAGAGAATTGTATAAGTATATACATCTCATATGTATTCTATAACAGATGATATCATAATCTATACATAACATATACCCTAGAGGAATAAATATCATCTATGAAAAAATAGATACATAGATGTATATATATTGTATAGGAATAAATAATATTTATGTAACAGGCAAAGCTCAGGGATCTAAGATGTGGAAGGAAGAAAGGGGAAGGATGTGATTGCTACATAACAGAATCCTACAGACAAAAGAAATAATTTTACAAGCCAAAACTACAGTGATTTTTACATATTGACAATGAAAAGCATCGTTGGCTAGCGATGTGCTGTTTGTTAATCTTCAACTGCTTTTCTCCATGCAGGCCCTAAACGCTTCTCACAGGCTAGAACCAGCAGGTGCAAGGCCCAATGGGTGAGGGATGTTGGTAAAAGGATTTTTTAAAAATGGCCTTTCTTTAAATTCCTATGATCAAGCTGTCCTCTCAGAGTGGAAAGTGAAGCCATCCCTCTCTTCACAATTAAATTATTTGACATGATCATGATAGTAACTGTTAACTGCATTATTACCACCTGCTCGGAAGTTCTGCCCATATTCCTGGAAAGCTGCAGAAAAACAATGTCAAGAGAGTTTGAAACAAAAAGATCTGAAATGTTAATGCCAGTATTTACCTGAAGGGGTTTTAAAATGTGGAATTTATGTTTCCTTAATACTAAAAGATTGCTTTTTAGTATTTAAAGCTTCTAATATGATCATTTCTTTGGTGAGCTCTATGTATACAATATTGCCTCAAATTCTGCAGGAATTGTTTTCGAGAGCTTATTACGTGCCAGGTCAAGCTACCTGGAGTCCTGCTTTCTTGCCATGACACCGTTCCCTCCATTTTACAGAAGAATAAACTGAAGTTCGGGAAGATTATACCTCCGAAAGGTAAACCCTAGGTTATTTTTCACAGAAAGACTTTACATTAAAAGTGCACCACAGACTCAGACATCAGAGGCTATTTACGTGTTTTTCAAGAATCTCTATCACCAGGGGAAAGCAGTGAAATTAGGGAATCATTTTAAATATTATGCCCACTTTTCAAATTTGGATTAAGCATTCTTTGCCCACATAGCCTCTATGTTTCAAGATCTATGGCTACCTCAAGATGGGATTTTCTCTCTCCATGCTCTCTCGGAACCATGGAATGTCGTTTCTAGAATCTTCCACCTTAGAATGCTGTGCATTTGAAAAACAACCACAAAAACGCCAGCCACGTGAGGTGCTCAGGCCTCTCGCACCTGCTTGCAGCTCCCCCAGGCCACACGTGATGGCTGTTCTTCCCTTGCCTTCGGTACCTCCTCATATCAGCCTTGCAGATCAGTGTGCTTTTCCTGCACCAGCCCCTCAGCCAGGAACCAGCTCCTCAGGTCTCCGGAATAGAAGCACTCTCAGAACCCAGCTGGACCCCCAGCTGCAAATGGCAGTAGAAGAGTCCCTGGCCAGGGAGTTGCAGGTCACTGAGGTGAAGTGATGGACTGGCAGGGGCCAGGACCTCCCCCAGTGGCCCTGAGAAGCTATACCGGGGGGCCTTGCCTGCCTCACCTCCTTCTGCATTCACCACAGCTCTGGCTCCCAGAGAAACTTCTCCCAGATTCCTTCCAGGGCACCATTCCACCATCTCACTGTCTGGGGCTCCCTCCCACCTCTTGCCACTAGTGCTGGATGCTGGGGGTGCAGGACAGGGGACCAGGCCCAGACAAGAGTGAAAAGACACTTAGTTGGAGGTCTTAGCTCTGCCACCAACCAGCTTTTTGACTAATGGTAGAAAGAGACAAGAAAAAACATTCAAAGACAATGACTCTAGCCCTCATTTCCTCATTTCCTCCCCGCCATACTAATTTGCAAACATAGACAGACATTTGGTATCAGGAAGGAGGTGGAAAAATCTAAGTTTGGGGCCCCTTCTGCTGTCAGGGGGCTGTGAGAAAGCTCCAGAACATCGCTGGGTCTCAGTTCCCTCCCTTACAGACAAAGGCATTTGACTAGATGATTGCCAAGATTGTTTCCACATGTAAAATCTTGTAAGTCAAACTTTCTAAGTTATCTTCCCATATACATGGTCACCAAGCAGAAGTCACTTGGGTTGTAAAGTGGACCCTATTTCATTCCAACATTATCTTCCTGTTAACCATCCTCCCCCCCCCACCAGTTATAGTTGCTCCATTAAAAAATACACCAGAAAGTAACTGCGTTTTGCCTGCTTTGGATTACAACTCTTAGAGTAAGACTGATACCGAGAAAGGAGAACAGTCATTTCTCACAAGGGAAGGAAGAGGAAGCAACCTTTGCTTCACCCGTGTGCAATTTCCAGACGTGGCAGCTGGGCAGCAGCCAGGGCCTGCTTATTTCTGCCCAGTCCTTTTCTCTCAAACTTTGAGAGAACATGATTAAGTGGATTCTGATGTTGCCTATGGTCAACAGAGTTGGTGTCAGAGCTGTCAACTGATAAACACCTAGTTCACGATTCTTC